>NC_034409.1:24564243-24631435 GCF_002078875.1 Numida meleagris | reverse complement strand
AGAAAAGAAAAGAAAAGAAAAGAAAAGAAAAGAAAAGAAAAGAAAAGAAAAGAAAAGAAAAGAAAAGAAAAGAAAAGAAAAGAAAAGAAAAGAAAAGAGAAAAGAAAAAAGAAAAGAAAAGAAAAGAAAAGAAAAGAAAAGAAAAGAAAAGAAAAGAAAAGAAAAGAGAAAAGAAATAAAGAAAAAAAAAAGAGGTTCTCTTATAAAGATGCACAGTTTACACTGTATTTGTTGATGAATGCCTCAAACTAAACGTGTCAGAGGTAAAAATTTCAGTTTGGGGCCCCTTAATTAAGATTCTGATAGAATCATAACACACAGTGAAATACAGAAAAGGTAATCTTGGTCAAATGTCATATACTGTGGATTGAGAAATTAAAAGAGAAAATGTCAAAACTATGGATTACTGACTTACACACTAGGCAAAAGACTAAATGTAACATGATTTGTGAAGGGCATACACTCAAGTAAGTAAAACAGATAAATAATCCTCTGCAGAGAACAATTCTTTTTGCTAGTGGAATTGTACATCTGATGAATCTGAGTGGTGAAAAGAGCAAATATCTGAGATTTTCAGCATGGTGACTTAAGACTTCTGTTTCCACAGAGGCTGTTTGTGGATCGTTATGTACAACATCTGAAATGTGTACAAGAACTATGGTCACCGATTTCCCAGTAAAATTTTTATCCTGCAGGATGAAAGATCCCTCAATATCACAACACTTAAAGTGTGTTGCAAGGGGTCCATGCTGGCCTCAGATATCACAGCATAAAATGTCTTCTGAAACAAGTGGGATTACATAAAACAGAGTTAAGTGAAATCACATGTACAGCAATACTGGAGGTTTTGTTCGTGCAAGTGAATTTTAGATGCAATAATGCTCATGGATTTTCCTCTCTCCCCAAATAAAATTATTTTAATGAGATAAAATGCCCAAGCACTAATTATACATAGGGCTCGAAGGACCATGCACAAAGCTGTCTATTGTGTTCAGAGGAGGGCAGGACATTTCGGTATGCCAGATGCATGCTCTTTATACCCCCAGTGCCCTTTTCTCTGGAGCCCCCTCTCCCACTCTCCCGCTGCCCTCTGTGTCCTCTCAGCTGCCAGATGCTTTTTCCAGAGCCTGCCTGGGAGCTGTGGAGCACCCCGAGGTGGTGGCCCTCACATCTGTCACCATCTGGTGCTTCTCTTGTCCCACTGTTGTCATGACTCTGAGTGTAGCACACATCTCATGCACTTCTAGCTGACAATTCATGTGGATATGGACACAAAATTGCCTTTCTCCAAGTCATGCTCATCTTAACCTTTTAGGATCCTTTGCTCTATCAAGATAGTTTCACAGTGAGGATCAGGTTTAATTCAGACTAAATACACAGAAAAGATTTTACAAAATCAGTTCTCACTTATGGCCCTACAGAGATGATTTTGCAGTGATTGATTGCCCCTGTGCCTGAGATTAGTGCCAGACCCTGTGTGCAGTAAGGCATAACTATGGGATGCGTTTCCATTACTTTCTCAGCAGAGTGGTGAGCTGAAGGGGGATATTGCTCATTGTTCCCTGGTTTACTTTTCCAATGAGAGAACCTTCTTCAGAAGGAGAAGGTTCTTGTTTCAGTACTTGAAAAATCTTCTGTAATAGGTATAATAATAATTTACAAAAACTGCAGAAAACTCTGGGTTGTGCTCCATGCATATTATCCTCAGAAGTAAATCAAGGCCTTCCAGGGTAAGCCTCAAATGTCAGAAACAACCACCGTGTCCCAGAGTACTTTGGTCATTTGCACTCCTACGTGACTCTGGTGCTGCTACTACATTGGGTATCACTTTATTCTGGGGAAAAACCCTTTGATTTATACAAGGCTTCTTGTGGAAGAAAGTGCCTGGAAATTTATGGTTGACTGAATATATTTCTTAAGATTATGGAAGTAGTTTGAAGATGCCAAACACTGTGTAAATATTACGACAAAATATATGAATCTTCAAAAAGATTTTGCATGCACAGAGGCAATCAGTGACAGATCATGGTGGGAGCAGTATCTGTGCAGTCACTGAAACCCAGCCCGTCTACTCCAGCATTTAAAATGCACTATTCTGGAGTCAGGTGAAATGAAACCCAGGGAAACTAGGCATGCAGAACCCACTGCATGGGCATTTTTCACATTAAACACCAAAGCCACTTTGGTCCAGCTGAGCTCCTCCAGCCTCTCTGGTGGCCATTCAGATGTGACCCAAGGAACTGTTGTAGGAAGAGCACAATTTGGACAGAGATTGTCTCTAGATGAAGGGACTGAGGAGAAAGGAGGTGATGTTCTGGAGGTGCCTCTCAGCATCCTGTGTGCACACAAGACCCTGAAACTCAAATTTCCAATGAGAATTACTGAGGAATTTGAATATGAAAGATAGCTATGCATCATCTGAGAAACTACAGTTTCCACCCTTGTGGCTTCCCAGTGTTAAACCTCATGTAGCCAGGTTAATTTAAATAAATCTGCTACCAGCAGTTCAGTGATTCTTACAGAAAATGCAATTGCATTTGCCAGTATGCATGCACAAATGTATTTCCCTCTTGTTATGCGTTCAGCTCACTGATAATTTTTTTCATTATATCACCAGTTCACAAAGTATTCCATATTTGTGAGTTTGTAAATACAAATGTAAGCAAAAAAGTACAAGACTGTTGCATTTCCAGTTCATATAGAAAGTTAAAGTTCAGAGCACCAGCCACGAGAAAGATGCTTAATACGTCCTGAGAACCACAGGAGTTGACAATGCATGGAGGATAAATTTGAGAGGTAGAATGCTTTCCCTTCCCTCATAAACTGTCATAGGTAAATACTCGGGTATAATGCTCTGCTTGTTCACCCTCTTCAGGCATCAGACAAGGTAATTCCACCGTATTTGGGTCTCACAGTGACAGGCAAAACCCGCCAGTTTGCATAACCCAGCATCTACATCTGCAGCAGGAAACCCCCAGCGCTCAGTGCTCTCGGTGCTCTGGTCGGTGTTCAGGAGCAGCAGGAGCCAAGGCAAAAAAAACCCGATTCCTGCCCTGCTTTCTTGTCTTCAGGAAGGTTAAAAAAGAAAAAGAAAGAAATCAGATGTAACAAGTAAAAAGAACAGATGTTCTTTGAATCAGTTCTTTAAATCAGACTGCCATGTATACTAGTTCATAATTTTGTTCAGAAACAGCACTAATTAGTTTCATATATCCTCCTTATTCTCTCTTCCTAACACAGAGCAGACAACCCCATATATACACTACTGGCAGTTATGAAGGAGTAAAAAGGCTTCCTCTGTATCCTCTTCTATATTATGGAATCTAGCACAGAAATATGGGATTAATTAGAAACCACAAAGTACAGTAGGATGCCATTCTCTCCCACGTGTGCCAAGAGTCAGCAGGTGGTGGGTCACATACTCAGCACTGCAGTATGAAGGTGGACGAACCAGAAAGGGGCCCCCAGCCCACAGATGGCCTCAGCAGCATTTCTCAGGTGTGCCCACACAAGTCAAGGGCAAGGCAAGGAAGACCCTTGCATTCTGAGTGTCCAAGTCCAGAGAAAGCATAGGAGTGACAGACTTTTAAAGAAGTTTCAGGTCATTTTCTAAAAGATTTAGAAGTCCCTGTAGGGCTTGGTATCCCTTCCTTACTGCCACTCTCCAGCGCTGCTGTGCCTGCTGTGACACGGCAGATACCCCCCCCCCCTTCATGCCCCCGGCCCATGGCAGCTGCAGCCTACCTGTTAGGTTCAACAGTTGCTTTTTCTTGGCTCCGAGTTGTGGAGAATGTTGTATGGATTCTGTGCAGGTTCCTGTAACTTGTCCATCACGTGGCTTTCTGAGCCCTTTCGGCAAACCTTATTTTACAGTCTGTGAAAGACACTGATTTTTTTAAATGTTTTATGGAAACGTAGTTTTTGTTGCATGCTCTGTATGTGTGTGAATGATCCCATGTGCAAGAAGAGATTCCCACTGCATGCTCTGCTTGTAACCACATTAAAGATCCACATGTGCCAGCAGCAGTCAGGATGTGTGCTGTGGTTATTCTCTCTTCTGAGGTTTTTGTGGTTTGGGTTTCAGGGAATTTCTCAAGGTTTTACTCCACATTTTTTGTTGTTGCCCATTTTGCATAGGAAGGAATTTTTAATTACTGAAACCTTTTGTCCGTACAGTCTCTCTGTGGAATAAAACTGTATTGCATGACACAGAATTTCCTTACTCAGTACAAGATGGCTGTGGTGGTTTCTTTCTTGAGACCCTTGCAGCATTTTGTTTCTGTGTCTCTGTGCTTTTACTGCTGTTGGGGTGTGGGAGCCATACGGGAGGTGTTGATCTGTGCTGAATGCTCGCCTGTGAATTGTAGTCTGTATTATGCCATCTGGCTGCCTGATAATTAGCCCATTTTTTGTCAAATGAATGGCACATGTCTTCCTTTCCTCTATACATATGCAAAACTATATGTTTTGGAAAGGATTGTTTTCAGCTTCAAAAAATAGCCAGAAAGCAGCATCTTCCTACAGTCACGTGTATGTCCTCACACAAACCGTACCCACGTTTGGAGCTACTTTAGCTCTGCATCATACTGTGGTATTATGCACTCAGAGTATTGGATTTCTGATTACGAAATGTTCTGAATTTACTACATATCCATCCGTACATATAAGCTTAGGTTTGGATTATATATTGATATATATTATTGTAATACATAGCTGCAATATGTAGCCATATTTGCCTGTGTTCCTTAAATAACAGAAATATTGAATTTGACAGCATATTCAGTCTGCTATACCCTCATCACAGCTCCAAGTATACTTCCACGAGATCCATTTCTGACGGGGCTCCGTGGTTGGGGGCTCTCAGGAGAAGCAGCTGAGCAGCAGGGCAGCCTGAGGACAAGGGGAGCAAGAAGTGCCCCAACTTCAGCTCCTGCAGTGCTGCTGGAGAAAAAAAGGGGGTCTTTGTGACATGGGCAATCATGAAGCCATGAATTCAGTGGAAATCTGCCCCCAGCCCCTGGGAAAAAATACATTTTTCTGAAACATTTTTCTTTTCATATATCAGGAAGCTCTTGGAAAAGGTTGTCCAGAAGGAGATGAAAGGCATTTTCTCACTCTGTGCGGCTTGCCTCACTATTTTGCAATGTTAGATATCCACTTTGGTACTTCAGAGCTATAATTCATGAGTCACTAGCTATGCATTAAATGCACAGGGAAAATCTTTTTTATTTGGAGAGAGCTATTTTTGATTTTCATTATAGAAGTTGAAGGTGTCTATTCACGTTTTTTTTTTTTTTCACACTACTCAAAAACACAACACATTCAAAATTGAAGATGTATGTTAGCTCATGAAATCAGAGAAATTATTTTTTTCCGTATAGAAAGAATTTTTGCTACAAAATATATTCATTTATGCAACTTAAACCAGTCTGGTAATGCCAAACTTCCTGAAAAGACAACCTATGGGACCACTTTTGCTCAATCATTGTGGTTTTGGTAGTGTGAAGATCATCTGCTGGAAATTGGTTTGAGGCAACAGTATCTGCCATCAAAAGGAAGTGAATAAAAATATACCACAAACTTAAATTTTCTCACGCATCTCATGCATTGAATGAGCTTCTAGTTATAACCAATCTAAGCTGTATTCAAGCTGACAGTATTAATATGCATAAAGAAAATTACCATTTTCCTGCACTATCTAGTCCTATCCAGGGGAAATGAACATGTATTAATTTTCTAGCAAATCTGCCTGCACATCTGACATCCCCCTTCTTTTGGAACACCTTTGCTTTTCTAATTCAGAGGAAGCCTTAATTTAAGAAAAAATTATCATGATAATGAGAATCAGGGTAAACCCTTCTCTTTGTTATACACACATACAGAAATAGTGATATTTCTTCACTTTGTTGTTGACATCGTCGTGAATATGGCCAGAAAGGAGAAAGACATTTTGAAGGGATTTCTTTCCACACAGTGCTGGAACAGAAGTATATGAAGATAATAGTATCTTTGTCTTGAATAAGAAATGCAAGATCAGTCTTTGGCTTGCATTAGGTTGATGCTTATAAAACTGATTGCATTGTGCCTCCATTTCTTCAGTCTGCTCTGGCTGTTGTGTCCACTGTTATCTCCCATTAACTGTGCAGATGGTGAGGTTTTGGGACAGGGCATATGTTGCCTTGTAGTTGTGTACAGCGCATGCCAGACAGGAAACCTAATCTCCAGTTAGAACAGTGCACACTACTGCATCAGAAATGATATCCTTTGAGATGAGTATTAACTCCAATACAAATAATGGATATTATCTTCCTAAGTTAGAAAAGTAAAAACAGTTCATTCTTTTGTTTTTCTGCCCACAAGTGCTCACACACAGATGCATGCAAATGCACAATTACAGCTGAGGATAGCGCCTTCAATGGTTTCTATATTTGATTAACCTATGCAATCAGATAGGAAACAATAACCTGAATAATAAACCATGAAAGCAAAGAAAATGCATCAGAAAAAAAGTGCTCAGCCACATCCCCAAATTGCCTTAGATCATTTTTTGCTATGATCCCCACCATCCCCACCACAAGCTTAATTCTTTATTCTGATATGTCTCTCATCACAGAATTTAAATGCAATTCCTAGAACATAAATATTAGATGTCCTAGAAAGCCAGTCAAGTACTTCATCCTCTTCATACACTTTGTGTGTTCTTGTCTTAAATGACACAGCATAGAATCATAGAATCCCAGAAATGGCTTGGGATGGAAGGAACCTTAAAAATCATCTAGTTCTAACGGCCACAGTAGTGAATTTTTAAGTGTGATATGGGTCTGGAAAGGCATGGAACCTCTTTGAGGAAGGTTTTCTGGAGCCCTGTGCGTGCCTCTGGGAAGTGGCTTCTCCCAGCACCTCTGCCACACCTCTGTCCCCAG
This sequence comes from Numida meleagris, assembly GCF_002078875.1. Taxonomy (NCBI): domain Eukaryota; kingdom Metazoa; phylum Chordata; class Aves; order Galliformes; family Numididae; genus Numida; species Numida meleagris. Next base: position 24,624,512 of record NC_034409.1, on the reverse strand, counting down.
CTCCACATCCCATACAGTCAGCTACCAGAGGGTCCCCCACACAGGGTGACTTCAGGTTTTGAAATGCCTCCTTAGATGAATATTTAGTTCTGCAGAAATAGATGATTCTATTTTATTATTATTATTATTCTTTTTTTCCTTTTCCTTTTTCTTTCTTTTTTTTTCTTTTTTTTTCTTTTTTTCCTCCAGAGAGAGAAGTTATACTTGCAGATAGCTGTTTTGAAAGCTATGCTTTCCAGTACCCAACAAGGCCTTGGACAGACATGAATCTTGGGTCCAAGTCTCCAGGCAATTTTGAAAGGAAATTGGATCAGTGCTTGCTAGTGACATGTATCATATTGTATTAATCCTGTGCTTCAGGGCATTCACTGGCTGCCTTTGGGCCAAGAAGGATATTTTTTTCTCTCTTCTCTTGGTGCATGAATTGGCTGCTAGTTTTTTTGGTTTGAATTTTGTTCTGTTCCTGTAATGACCAGCCAACTGGACATAGGCCATGCGTCTAGACAGGATGTAAAAGCACAGTGCTGCACTGCTCCTGGTGCCACTTTAAGCAAACTTAAACTGGTAGTCAGATTTAGGACCAAGAATAATTTTTCACTTAAGTCGAGTGGAATGGTTGGGAAGTTTCTTTGTTTTGTTGTCCCTCTGCTTCCTAGACCCCCTGCAAGTATGCTAAAATCATTCCCATTGGAACATGCAATATTAGCAACATTCTGCTACTTTTCTGTAGATATTACATTTTCTTACTTTTTGCTCACAATAAAAAATTAGCAGCATTCTACCAGGAAGCAGATTTTTTTAGCCCATTCAGGGGTCAGCATCCCTTGTGTAGCCACCTGGTAGTAAAGAGAAATGGATTTGTTGACCCAGGTTGTCATTTCAGAGTTGTGTTCCTCTAGAAGCGGAATCCTTTTTTGCAGCTCCATCACCACAATTTACTTCAGATCCATTTATTACAAAACATGCAGCAGAGCAGATTTCAGGCCTATCATACATAGATGCAAAATGGCAATAGCTTCTTCAAAGCATGAAGACACAACTCCAATAGCCATTCTGATCACTCTTCTGCCAGCTTATCATGTAGAGTGGCTGAAGGATGTTTCTCTAAGCGAATGATCATGAGCAGCATGTCAGACATCCAAGCAGTTAAGAAAGAAACTATGTCCAGGTTTGCTGCGACTTTGCATTTAATACAGAAATTTCTTCTCAAGAGTGTTTTCTGAATTGTATTAGATACATGCAGGTGAGCTGAGCAGTATGTATGACTGTCATGCCCTGCTTCCAGGCACTGAATTGAAGTATTGTTTTTAGCAAATGCACTCTGAGGATCTCCTACTTGCTCTCAGGCCAGGACTGTTCAGAAACTGGAGCTCTATGAGTGTAGTTAGACCAGATGCAAACGGGCCTGATGCCCTACCACTACCACCTCCACTGCTGAATCTCTTCACGGTTCTTTTCTCAACCTTCACTGCATCAAGCTATGCTGCTTGAGGACCATCCTGGTGATCTTCAGCCTTCAAGTGGCCAAAACCCAGGTGACCGGCCCCAGTCTTTCCTTATAAGCACATAGGCTAGTACAAAGCAGATTTGTATTCTCTACTAATAGACATCCAGATTCTGAATATATAAAATAGTTTACATCAAAAATGACTTAGTATCCAGAATTATGATAAAGATGAATGTATCAACATAGTGTTCCACCTTTTAATAAGTCTTTGCCTTTAGATAAACCTGAAACATCAGACACTGGATCTAAAGGATGGATGTGAAGTGGATGGGGGCAGATTTTTTCAGAAATAAACAGCAACCGGATAAGAGGCAACAGGCAAAAGCTGGAACATAGGAAGTTCCACCTGAACATGAGGAAAAACTTTGCTGCAGGAGTGACAGAGCACTGGAACAGGCTGCCCAGAGAGGCTGTGGAGTCTGGAGATATTCAAAAACCGCCCGGATGCTTTCCTGTGTAACCTACAGTAGGGAACCTGCTTTAGCAGCAGGTTGGAATGGATGATCTCCAGAGGTCCCTTCCAACCCCTACAATTCTGTGATCATAAGCCTACAACAATGTAGTCCCACAAAATTCTAAAATCTAGCTTAAAGGAAATTAAAAATGTGATTATAGATTCTTTAATTCTCCCAGCAGTCTGTCAGCTGTCATTTCAAGGCTGCCTTGGGCAAAGCCCTTAGGAAAAGCAGACTGACAAATGACCAGGGTTTCTTTCATTTCTGATTAAATTCAAGTTGAAGAAAGTGTTGCATTTTGCTTTGTGAAGAGTGGGACCTATGCTTTTGAATATCTGTTCATCAGGAATATCCATCTGTCTTAATTGCCACCCAGTCACTTTAAGGACATCTATTCAAATCCTTAACATGCAATCCTTTGATTTTCCTGATAAACTGTGTTTATGATAAACACATTATTCATCCACAAAGTCGTGAAAACAAAGAGTCAGATTCTGATTTCCCTTGCAGTGACATAAATCCACAAAGCCTAATGGAATTACTGTAGATTTATGCTCTGGTGAGTGCAGGATTTGGCCCAGCAGCTCTATAAATTCTCTACATTCAGCATAGCAGGACAACTATACAGACCACGTAAGCCTTGAACCATCTGGTTTCTCTGAGAGAGCAGGAGCTTTTAGGGATTTCTTTTTGGCTCTAATTGAATATGGTTTGTTATTTCTTTCCTCATCCCTGTGATTGACCACAGTGATCCCTTTCTAGAATATTTTAATTACTTCATAAGCTGTACAGTACTTGACATTGTGTTATTTCATTAAATTGAAGGGACTACGTAAAAGCTCAAGCTGATTGCATCTTACACGAAGAGAAGGAAGCAAAGGCACAAGGTCTTCATTCAGAAGAATGGGAGAAAGTCTTGTGGCTGCCAGGGACTACTAGCAAGTGAAGGTCTTTGGAAATAAAATTGAAATAGAAACAGAGAATGAAGTTCCTGTTTGTAAACCATCAGGGGAGTGGTAGAGTAGAGCAATAATGATTGATGATAATAGATAGGCACTTCTGTTCTGTAAGAACATAGCTGTATAGATTACATATAACCTACATTACAAATGCTATTCCCTTTTGTACAAACATATAACCAAGACTGCACAACTGACAGGATTAAGAGAGAGAAAAAAAAACAGGATTTTTCAGAACAGATGTTATTGCACAGGCACATTGAGACCATGTGACTTTCCAGAGATTCTTCAGGAAAGCAAAGGGATTTCTTTTCCAAGTAGCTTACTAGTCTTAGAAAGTTTATTTGTCAGCCTGAAGAAGTGCAAAGGTTTAAAACATGACGGTTTAAAAGCAGTAGTGCAGAAATATTTGCCTTGCTTGCAGTTAGGACTGCAGCAGAGCTCCTGACATCTGCTGTTCTTTCATGAATGCATGGGCAGTTGAATGGATTGACAAGTTCTGGAAAGTCAATAGGGTGCTATATTGTGTTAGCCAGCAGTTGGTCATCCAAAGTGTTCGATTAGCTCAGCCTGCCAGTGTTCTTTTTCCGGGACAGATTATCTGATGGCTCTGAACAGCTTTGACCTCACTTTACCTTTAGGGTAACTTTATCCTACCATTATTTATCTTCTAAAAAGGAAAGGCTCTTTTCAGAAGTGAGACTTGCTATTTAGAACAATAGCCATGCCTCATGGAATATGGGGCACAAAATTTCTCAGCACTTTTAGGAAGGTACATGAGATTTTACAAGTGTCCAGCCTGGGTGACAAACAACACACCAAACCTATAAAGCTTTATTAAGGAAATCTTATGTGTCAAAGGTAATGTAAATCACTGTGATATTTGTAGTATATAAAACAAACCCCTAGCTTTCTAGCATGAGGTTTTCACAGAGCATGAAGCAAAGAAACTATATGTGGATCTTAGTTGCCTTTGTGAAACATCAGAGACTTCAGAAGGACAATATAAAAACGGGAGTACTGGTTAGCCCAACATCTGTGGCCTGCTTTGTACAACAGGATATAAAACTACTAGTTTTCCTTTATATAGCAACTTTCATCAGTTTTTTGTTCCATCCATAAAATAGTTATTTATCTATACAGAGAGAGATTAAGAGAGAGAGAGGGAGAGTATGGCAAAAGCAAGTCACAGCATTCATGAGAGCCCACATAACAGAGGGGAGCACTGCTAGAAAGCAGAACTCAGAGCTTTTGTTTCTTCCCTTAATCTTTTGTCAGTACAACATCATTTTAAATCTCCTATCTAGCGCCGGACCTTGCTTTCAGATGAGCCAAAGGCGCAAAAGCTCACACCTTTTGAGAGCCCAGCTGTGGAGACTTCTGGAAGCCATCAGCCCGCACTTGAGCCCCTCTGGCTGTCTCCCCACAGTGAATCCTTTCAGCACCCCTCATCATCTCACAGGACCAATGCAATCCAACTCCCTTTGGCTTTGCCCCATCATTTTGCTTTGCAACACAACAGTGCTGGTAGCACTTCACTGCTGATTTTGTGTATTTTGTTAACTGAATGTGTGTTAGAAAATTTGAAAGAAATCCGCTGCTCTAGCAAGGTGGATGAGACCAGAGCATACAAAGGGTTTTCGCTGTGGTATGAACTGGTAGACTAGAAATACTGGACAGAAATTGCACCAAATAGTATTGCAAAACATGCTGATCAGAGAGCAGTGTAATGTTGTCACTGAAATAAAACCTGCAGCCCTAGCTTTTAAAAGTAACACAGAGCAGCTATACAGATATCCTCCCCTCAGTTGTTTGTGGGCAGGTGGCACGGATGCTCATGAAATACGATGTGCCATTTCTCAGCCATCCTCCTCTCCTCTCAGTGAAGGACAATGTCACACCTTCCTCTTTCTGACAAAACTGAGGGTACATGCCGCCCATGTGAAGCTACAGCCTGCCTACTGCTGCCTAAAGCTTTATGCCTTATCCTCAGAAACATATCGATGAGCCTTTCAAAAGTAAATGCACTACATTGCCTAATATGTACTTCAAACTATACTTAAATTGTACTTCTAGATCATCCACACTTTTGCTGAGAACAGGCTTTCTCCTCTGCAGCTTCTTTCCTCTGCATAAGCGAGATGTAGCCACCTGTAACACATGTCAGTGTCTCAGTGTGCAGCAGGCACTCCACAGCATCACGGTATGGATGGAGCGTGCCTGATACTGGGGATGGCAGTCACCAAAGGGCCACATGACTCACCCTGGTCCCCTCCCATCTCCTTTGCAAAACTGTCCTGCTGGCACTCGCCCAGGGTCCCTTCTCTCTCTCACCTCCGGAAAGCGGTAGCACAGGTCAGCCACAGCACGTGGGGATTTCAGTCCCTAACTTCACAGGGGTACATTTTTATCCATATGTATTTGTGTAAGTGCTAGTATTTGACCAGCGTTAAAGAGTGTTTGAAAACACTCCAGAAAGGTGCTGGCAAGAGATGAGCTGTGCTCTTTATTTCTCAGCTGTTTCCAAAAGTTTCAGAGCTTTTTGTTTCTCATTTTGGGAATGTACTATTTCTTCGTGTTTGTTATCTTGGCTCTGCCAAAACACTTTCCTTCTTCACCTTGCTTTAGCGAGGTTTTAAAATTTCATAGCTTTATTTATATGTTATATTTCTGCCACTGAATTCAAAAGCTTATGCTGTCTTTCCCAAGATACTCCCAGATCAGATTTTATAGAAAATAGTTTTTATCATCTGATTTACTTTGCAGATACGATGAGCCCAAAAAAGTTGGACATATTTCTAAACCTGGAGAACAGAAAGATTTCCTTCACCACGACGTTTGCCTTGGTGAGAGGTTGTGCTAGGCTGACTGCAGCTGCTCGAGGTGTCCCATCTCCCTGCACACGCACAGGCGCTCTCTCTGCTCTGTGGGTGAAACTTCACAGATACCTGCACCCCGAGCTTGTTCTGCCAGTACGACTTTCAGGGAAAGCACCATGTTTAAGCACTCTTTATTTTACCTGGATCATCCAGATGGATCATCAGAGAGCAAGGGAGCAAGCAGCTACTTGCATAATCATAGCAGGGGTTATTAACACTCGAATCCAAACTTGCTACAGAAGGGCATCAGCGGGGCTTATTGAGCCAATGGGAGCTGTTCTAGCCCCTGGAATAGGAAGGGAGGAAGATAAAAAAGCTGAGAAAGCTGAAGTGCTCAGCTCTGAAATGTACTGGGTTAGAAATACTTTTGCTCCATAGGATCTGGTTTTATAATGCTAAGGCTGCTTTTTGCAAGGTTCTTTTGCAAATTTCCATATGAATAAATAATAGAGTTACCTTCACAGAAATTGATGCAGGGAAATTTGAAGAGTGAGTTATTCTCTCCTCTCAATAATCCAGCATTGTAACAGAATTAGTGACAGCTTACAATATGGAAGAATTATTCCTTTTTTTTTTTTTAAGAGGTAGATCTTGAAATACCATTCTTTGCATCAACACACTTATTCAAATCACAAGATTTCTGTGTCAGTGTTTTCTACATAAGACTCTATGGTGCTTTTTTTGACTTTGCCAATGTGTTTTCCACCTGGATACAGCAGTCTTGGAGCAAACTAATAAAAAGCACATTTTTAAGACAGTAGTGCCCTGAAAGATATTGCTGTGCTAATTAAATCTTTAGCCTTGCTTGGTGTTTTTGTTAAATCCCTTTATTTAATCTCTCTCTCTATAAATCCTCATCATATTAAGTAATTATAAATGGTGCAATTGGCTGGTCTCTAATTAGGGGAGGAAAACACTCAGTGATGCATGAACTACAGGTTAATGTAGAACAATCTCTAAATCATTCTGCCCAGCAGTTTGTACTGTACTCCTTCAGCAGTGGCTTTGAAATGTTTGAAATGTAATGAAATCAAGCCAGTGTATCATTACATGCATATTTTTAATTAATAAGGACAAAACAAACATTTGCTGAGCAAATCCGTGAAGTGGTGTGCTGCTAAAACACCACGTGCCTAAGAACTTTTTTTTTACAATACTGAACACCTAGTACATAAAGCAATTGTTTGGTCTATAAAATGAATCCACTAAGGAGCTTGAACAGCAGAGAAACAAAAGGCTGCTAATTTTAATATCTCCCACTGTATTAAGAAAAGATAATGTAAGTTACATAACAATTCCTAGGGAATAGCTGCTTCATTATCTCACCAATTAACTGAATCTTATCAAGGAAGAAATAATTGCACGTTAAGAGAAACCAGCAAAGGCTGCACATTAATGCTACATCTTAAATGAAGGAAATGCCTCATTTCATTTCTCCTCTTCGAAGGGCTAAAACAAGAACCTTATAATGTAGACATGTTTTTTGGGGGGGGGAAGGGAAATGAATAAAAAAACCTTTGTGTTACTGGGTTCCATCTCCCAGCAATGCCAGAGATGAATCCATGTCAGAGTGGACTTTACACACTCATCCGGTGGCAGCTGAACCAGTCAGCAATCTGCAAGCTCTGGCTCTTCTGTCAGGATTATGATTCTCTACAATCAGTCACACAGGCAGGTGTCCAGACAGGTCTTGAATATTTCCATAGAAGGAGACTCCACAACACCTCCAGGCAACCTTTTCCAGTCTTCTGTCACCCTGGCCATAAAGAAGATCTTCTGCATGTTAGTACGGAACTTCCTGTGTTCAAGTCTTAGGCCGTTACTCCTTGTCCTGTCACTACACACCACTGAGAAAAGCCTGGCTTCATCCATTTGCCTCCCAACCCCTTCAGATATTTATAAACATTTATCAGACCCCCCCTCTCAGTCTTCTTTTCCCTATGCTGAATAAACTCAGATTACTCAGCCTTTTCTCATGTGGGAGATGCTCCAGGCCCTTTATCATCTTTATGGTTCTTTGCTGGACTCCTTCCAGGAGATCCCAGTCTTTTGAACTGGGGAGCCCAGAATTGGACACAGTAGTCTAAATGTGGCCAGGGCAGAGTAGAGGGGGAGAATCACTTCCCTCAACCTTCTGGCCATGCTGTTTTTAATGCACCCCGTGCCCTTCAGTCCCAACTCAAAGCAAGGCATTACATCAGTGCCTCAGTTTCCATTGTTTGTAATCATTTTTCTTAAGTATTTTAAGTTTTGCAACCAGAGCTGGGCATTGCTACCAAGATCTCCATTCTTGCACAGAGTTGGGTTTACAGAGCTAGGGCTTGCCTAACCAGGACATGGGGCATTCAGAGAGCTGAAAGCAGCTGGGGCAAATTGCTAATGACCTTTGAAAAGAATGCTTGTTAGCTATCGTAATACTTTGGTTGGATTTCCCCTGCAGAGCTCTGACAGAGTTACGGTAGTGCTTTGTTTGCTGTTAAGTGTTGATGTTTTCATCATTCATTCACCATAAGGTTAACCCTTTTCTTTTAATCTCAACTTTAATGGTGACTTGTGGTAATGAGTTCCTCTAGTGATTGTGGTGTAACTGACCCAGTTGTGAACCCTTTTCCTTCCTGTTTATATCTCTGTTGAGACAAGATGAGTAGAGCTGAATGTAGCATTCCAGGAAAGGCTGATTTACACAACATTAGATTACTTCCACTTGCATTTTCTACTCCATTCCTTCAATATTCTGACTTCGTCTGCCTTTAGGACCTCATGTTGGATAGCAACGTCTCCACAGAGCTCTCACTCAGCTCCAATTGTTTTTTTCAGAGCTGATGTGATTAATTTAATATTCAGTGGAGCTGCACGAATTGATAAGCACCTTTTTCTCAACATTTATTGCATTTTGCTTTCTTGCTTCTTAGCCTTTTTAGGAATAGCATGTCTGCAAACTATTTTTTCTAATAACAACTGATTCTAAAATACAAGTTTTACTATCTCATTTTGCTATGCAAATAAGGAAATTTGTTAACTGTTTCATCTTATGCCTCTTATCTGATTTCTGATTCATGATAACACTTTTCCTCTTCATACCAGCCGTAGTATAATGACCATATGGCTTCTTTAACAGGGATTTCATTTGAGAATGTGCGAATCCCCATACTGAATATAAACAAGAGGGTTTTCAGCCATTACTTCAGAGTCTGCACACAGGGAATTCTCCTCTGTTCAGAAGGCATGGTTTTCTTCTTTGCACCAGCTTTGCCCGTATAGGGCATTTATAATGCCAGTACTGAAACACAGTACAGGCACTGAATGTTTTGAAGCTTGATGTAATTTATTCTATTCACCTGGCAGTGAAGCAAAGCTTATCCTGAGATACTTTATTATGCTTTTTTTTCCAAATGTTTGCTACACCCCAGCCCTCTGTATCACTGAAGTGGCACAGTAGCCAATTCTACTGTAAGAAGTTCAACATTCATTTTAAATTCCTGGCACTACTCCCAGTGGAACTATGTTAATTTGCAGCAGCTAAAAATATGGCCCAATGGTGCTGTTTTGCTGCATATCCCCTCCACCCTAAACAAAACAAAACGTTTAAGTGCATAGAAAAGACATTTGTCATATATACAACGCTATTTAATAGCACGTTGACAAGGAAGAGAATGATATCTAGAATTCTGTGATGGGTGTTTTAAACTGTTTCAGTAAGCGCTCACAATGCACTGAAATACCTGTTTGATTTTATATAAAGCATATTAATAATACTTCTTCAATCAAATTCAATAGTGTTCCAGCTCTCCCGGCATTTTCATAACCGCTTGAGCATGTCCTAATGATTGGTTTTCCAAAGTCAAAATAACATTAATAAACTGGAAAGTTTCACCTTGCCAGGAATGATTCATTGTTGTTATGGGGCAAAGTAGCACCCCAGTGTATTACAAAGAAAATAAACCTGGTTCAGGAGACAGAAAACAACCTCAATCAGCCAACACTCATCTCCGCACAGGTCAGCGCTCTGCTCTGAGAGGACGCACTGCGCTGAGATGCCTGTGTGGGGCTGGCCTAGGCAGAGCTCACTGAAGGATGCATATTGAAGTACCTTTGAATCCCTACACATGTATAAAACTCATGAGTAGAAAAAAGGAAGATAATTAAGACCAAGAACTTGACGATTAAAATAAATGCTTCACATTTTTTTTTCTTCTCTATCAGAATAGACAATAAAAGAAAAAATCTGACTATTTTGAGGAGTAATCTATTCCCACTGTGGTCCATTCTTGTTAAATCTTTGTACATTCTTCCCATTGATGGTCTTGTGATTCAGACAGACCCCTGACTTCCCTCCGGAACAGGACGGTCTTCTTGAACTGAGGATAAGGAAATGTAGTATCAGTAAGAAATGAGGTCTTTCACAGACAAGGTGATGACTCTGTTAAATATGAGAAAATAAACTATCTCTTAAGCAAAATTAACACTAATGTATATTAAAAAAAAAGGTGTGCATTGCTCACATGTGATTCAAAATCACCCTGACATTCACTTTACCAAGGCCTTGGTGGCAAGCATGGGGAATTCCCAAGGCAGAATGAAAAGCAGAAGGCCTCAGTGCCCTTATGTAGCAGCAGTTTTTCAAAATAGATTCAGAGAACAAAATGAATCATTCATCCTACATAGAGAGAGAAAAGGAAAGGGGAAAAAAAAACAAGAGGTAAATTCAGGTTTTCAGACTAAGAGCTTCAGGCATCTGTGTCATTAGAGGTAGAGGGGGGAAAATGCTTCACAAGCTTCTATAGTTGTTGGTGGTAAATGTATATTAAAGGGGGGAGGAGAAGCTCCCTCCTGCATTTCTGACTGCAAAATCACTGCCTTGAGGACAGAAATATGCATAAATCATGTCCTTTGGTCAATCCATGTAGTATTAGAAAGATAGGGGAGTTTTAGTGTGTATAATGTACACGAAGATTAGTCTAAAACAATTAATGAAAGAGGCAAGAGAGGTATTCCAGCAGATATTCAGATGACACTATATCTTTGCTCTCATTTTCTTTCTTAGCACTTGTCATGTACCCATTTCTTTTGGCTGTTTGATAAGTCACTGCACAGCGACAGTCTGAAGTCATCACTTCATGAGAGATTTTACCTGATTATTAATAAGACCTGAAGCATGGAGAATTGCCTTGCTACAGACAGAAGGCCATTATTCTAACTCTGATCAATCATTACAGGACAGTGCACTGCTATTATCTGTGAAACATGCATCTTGACTTAGCAAGGATCTGAGTCTCAAAACTAGTGTACTCTATGTAAAAAAAAAAAAAAAAAGCAGCACTTCTGGTATCTCATTAACATTGACATTCTGGAGAAGTTTAACTACCATTGCTTTAAGAGGGTTCCTCTTTTATCATTCTTCCTTATGTATTTCACCTTAGACACCTTTGCTTTTTTTTCCTGAACTAATTTCCTCAAATCATCCTGGTACACTGCCCTCTCCCGGAGGTCTTCCCCCAGGTTTCATCTTAACTCTACAACAGTTCTTGTGGTATATAAGTACCCAACAGACTTAAAGAAAATCATTGTAAATACCATATGAAAACATTCAGTTCGGTCTCTGACACGGGCAGGTAATTTGAATGATATAAAGGTGGCTGGGTTATGACACCATTCCCTGGACTTTTGTGCACTTATTTTCCTTCATGTCTAATAGCTATATTGCCAACTTGCACTCAGCTAAGGATTTAAACAATTAACCTTGTCACTACCTGAAAGCAGCGAAGCAATCTATTAAGTTAGGTTCAAAGATTCAATCTATATGTCACCTCTTTGCAGATAAGTTTACAGGAAGCTAAGATTTGTTTCAGAAACTTCTACATACTCCAACAGGAGCAGAGACCCCTGAAAGTGCAGTGGGAGCCAACAGAGAGAAAAAAAACTACTCTCCATTCAGAACTGTATACTAAAATATCAATGTATTAGTTTCACTTCATAATTAGTTGTATGTCCAACACCAAGGGTATCTCTTGGAACCTCCCATAGCTCTTTGTTCTGATGTTCTTTGATGCTTTTACCAATGAACCATAGATCAAAGTTTATTATCAAAACCATAGAATGAAGTTATCACCAAGATGATGGGTAAGGCAGTAAATAATGAGATTAGAGACAAGTTACTGCTACAGATGAATAGAATTGCTAGGATGACTAATCACAGTCCAGCAAAATGTAGTCTAATAGGGGCAAGTGCTATGTGGTGTATCTGGGCACAAAGAACACCAGCTGTGCTTACAGTGTGATACTTATCGAAGCAGTCACTAGAAAAAACAAAGTGGTTCTTCACTGACCTATTTCGATGTTGTGGCCAAGCCATTCAATAGGCACCATTTGGATAGGCACCAAGGATAATGCTGAAATAACCTGGGAGGGCATTTTGCCTCTGAACACATTGCCAGGACTAGCAACGTTGCTAGAAGGCCGCTGCTGACTCTGGCAGTGCCACCTGAGTATGGATGGGGAAACTGCAGAGCATCCAAAGGAGCCCGACAGTAAATCAGGTTGTGAAAAACACAATCTGTGAAGAGCAGAGCTGAGATTTAATTAGCCATGTTTTTTTAAACTAAAGGCTTGTTATTCATGTTGAATTTTGCTTATTTCTTCTGTTCATGAGAGTGATTACCAATTCCATGGAGAAGAGTTTACAGTAAATACAAATAAGAGCTCAGTAATAATAGTTTAAAGTTGAAGTATCATTTTACCATAAATACTTAGTGCAGAGCCTGTGGTGGAATTATGTCATTTGGAACAAGTAATGCCTATAATCCACTTATTCCCTTCATTTTTTTTTCCTTTAAGTATTAATTCAAATTTTAATAGTATTGGAAAAACACAGCTGTTTCTTGTTGGGAAGATAGTTATTTTCTCTATTTGTACAGGAATAATTGATTCAGTGAGATGTAATCTATAAATCTGGTTTTTAAAAATTAAATTATACAGTGAACCATGTTTGTCCAAGCTGTTTTCAGGGAAGATGTGTCATTAACCCTTTTTCTCTTCCTTTGGATGGTTTTGTTCCAAACATGATTAAAAGGCTACTGTCATGATTTAGACACAAGTATTAATCTTCATACAAATTGCTCAATTCCATTGCAGAAGTTTCCCACATTGTTTTTTTATGATCTGGAGCAGAAGTTTTACTGATAGATGTTTATACAATTGTTGCCAAAGGACATGCATGAACAAAATTAAAGCCTAAAAGAGAGTAAACATATGCTTATATTCTTATACGTTCTAGATTTTTTTTTCAAATTCCTTATGGCTTTGTAGTTCAACATAGCTTTATATTGAACTAAAGATAATTTTATCTAATAATACACAGAAGTAACATCAGCAAGATTTCAGATAGTTATTTACTTGTAGGTTGTAAACCACAAATAAGTGACATAATTCATTCAAAACTGATGTCTGCAAAATTCTCATGCCCTTGCAGAATGTATGATGTTGAGATATGTCACATATGCTACAGGGGAAGAAGACTATTTTAGGGGAGTTTCACTTGAGCTACTTTTCATATCCTTCTCCTTATAAACTGAGATGATGTATCTATAAAAGTGCAGGAGGAGATGCTGAAGCTGCATAAAATATCTGAATATAACCTGCCTTATGCTTTCCAAGTACTTTCTTTTGAGATCTAGGCAGACAACTAGGTATGGGGTCCATTTGTAGTCTACAAACTTCTTGTAATCAAAAGAGTAAAATGTCATGATGTATTATACTCTTTTTCTTTTAATTTTATGTAACGTAATGTGAAGGTAATTTTATTACATAATGCAAGAAACAAACTGTGTGACTACACACCTGAATCTCCTATTTACTAAGGCTGCAACATAAGCAGATATGATTTACCTATATAGGTATGAATCTTTGGATGACTAATGGAAAGAGTCTTATGTACAGAGTTGGCTACATCCACTCTAAACAGCTTTGTTCCACTACACAGTAGAATGAAGCTAAAATATTTCAAAGGGGGTCATTAACACATAAGTGATATAAAATATTGACCTTATTCCAGTAAGGTGCTGGATGCGTAAATGGTCAGGAGGTGTGGGCCAGGGCTTCAAATCTAGATCTGCAAGCAGTGAGCGGAAGTTCTTTAATTCAGCCTTGGCTGGGCACCTTCTGTGTTCTAGGGCCACTACTTTGCTGACAATATTTCTAGAATCTTTCTATTTCTCTCTCTCTCTTCCTTTTAAAATTGTCTTCATACATCTTTGTAAAACAGTTGTATTTGAGAATCTCATTTATTCAGAAATATCTTGGCTATTTCCAATACAAATTTGCTTCATAGATTCAACCCAAAGTGATGAAGATATTCCCCTGCATTGAGCAAACCCCATACATGCTTAACCTGTCCTGTTCCAAGACCTACAATATCATCAGTGATATGTCCCCAAAACCATGAAGATGTTGCAGTGCCTGTCCTCCTGCAAGACAGGGTAGCCAGATCACCTCTTGCTGCAAAATGCAGGGTACTAAATTAAAAGATGACTATCAGAGAAAAAAGGAACAGCTGGCATGAAGAAAACCTTCATTTCTATGATTCTTTTTTGGAATGCCATCAAAGCAATATTTTAAAAGTATCTCATATACAAACTATCCAAATAACAATTGAAAGTTATTTCTGTCTCAGATTTTCTGTCACAACTGAACTCTATTAGATAACACACTGATCAATATTAATTACTGCAACCTCGCTGTGCACAAAAACGTAGGAAACATAGTGGTGTCACCAAAAAAACACACATAATGAGCCTTTAAAGGTACTCCAAAAGCAACATGTAAAACCTGTAGAATCTAAGCAACTCCCACTAGTCTAACACAATAGATGACTTTGCCACTTTGAACAGGTCTTGGAGGAATGCTCCAGAATGTGGGCTCTTGAGGTGAGGGTGCCTTTGCCTCTGCAGCAACACCAGGGATTTGTGAAACTGGTCCAAGCAAGAGCAGCCCTCAGGCAACCACGCTGAATGTGGAAAGTAGATCACCACACAGCTGGTCTAGGACCAAGCAGCCCTGACGTGGCTTGCAGCCACCACTGCAGGCTGTTCCTGTACTTCTGCCCTTCAGGTACCGGAATAGCAGTTCCCATTCTGAGATAACCAATCTGGTTAATAGATAAACTTCCCAGCCTCAAACATCAGAGTCCTTTAAAACATTGTTTTGGAGTTAAAGAGACATTTGAAAACTAAGGGTTTGACACAAGCTGCATGCATGATCCCCCTCTCTTCAGGCACAAAACATGCTGTTTTAAAGTACTTATGCATATTCTTTAAAGCTACAAAAACTATCTGTTAATTACACTCAATACTATCCACAGAGTTATATTGCAGTGAATACAACTGTTCCTAGTATGGCAAGATCCCTCAGTTTTCAGCAGCCTCCTTTGCATTATTAAGATGCTGTAACTCCCAGTGTTTGTCTAATAGCAAGTGTATTATATCTGGTTAAATGCCACAAGCGAGGCTTCAGTGGAAAAGACAGCATAATCTTACGGTGCCTAAGGGATGAACAGCTTATGCAAGTGGGATATCATTTTGCCCTTGAGTAAAACATTACATTCTCTCAATGCCCTACATATGTATAGACACACAGTTATATCTGGAAAGTGTTGTAAAATACTCTCTTTTAAACTTCAAACACTGCAGAAGCTCCAACTACGTCATTCCTCCTTCGAGACAGCCTGTTCGTTGTGCTGTGTTTGCTGATGTGTAGATCCCAGACCACCATTTTCTCCTTTTCCTTTCAACTCCCAACTAATTTGAATATGAACATCCTGGCAGGGCTCAATACATCATTGCACATTATGTACATAGCATCAATACCAGTGAATTTTTAACTGAAAACTCCTCTCAAAATTATTGGTAGCTCTGAATGCTTTTTCTGTGTGCACTGTCAGTCTGGTAGGTGGTAGGCACTGAATATTGTCCTGTGGATCAGGTACAGACTACAATGGACCATACTGTGATGGAGTACTGTAGAAATGAATGATATCCTACTTACCTTATCCCACCTTAGCAAAGACCCAGTCTGAATTAATGATGTAGTTCAAACAGGATCTAAAATCTCAGTGTGGACAGTTGCAGAGGGAGATTGAGATCACACTAAAATAGCTTTCTGAGATAGCTGAGAACTGCTCCCTGGAGGTACCTATCCTATCACTGCACACAGAGAACTGAAAAGATTAGTCAGGACCAAACATCCACCTGCAGATGGCCTAACATGGGTGAGACTAATCCAGATCTCCCCTTCTAAATTTCTGGAGCACTAATGACAGCAAGATGGCACTTTCAGCAACTTACACTGAAGCCTGTGCTTTAGACTCTTATGCTCTTAAGATTAAATTAGAGGCCTTGAAAATGACAAGTTCTTCATGGCAGGGCAGTATCTGCTGCCACTGCTCTAGGGCCTTAAACATGATATAGGACTCTATTGCATCAAAAATCATCTTTATCATTCTTTACCATTTTTTGATCCTCACCTACCCCTTATAACAGATCAAAGTCTGTTATAAAACAGCTGGCCATTCTGAGCATTCACCTTCCCCTATTGATGGATCGCTTAGCTTATACGAAGAACAAGGTTCCGTTGTGAACCAGCTCGTTTGACCCATTTTAACCCATCTTGATAAATATTGCAGATCTGGCTGAAGACCCAGCTCAGATGGAATTATATTCTCAAGACCTAAATACTACTCCTTTTACTTCTTGCCAGTGTAACCAACAGAGACTTGCTCTGATTCTGTAGCCCTTTGAAAAGCTAATTTATGGTGTAAGATCAGGTGACAACAATATTTCTTTCAGACTTCATATCACCTTATTCTGAACAAGAATTAGTTTGGCCTGAAAGGTAGAGAAGATTTCCAGGCACGGGGAGGAAACAACTGAAATGGAACAGTGGGCTTTTAAGTCACATTGTGCTTGAGCAGGATTAGAATGCTCTCAGGACTATGTCCCAAATCCCTGCTTCAAACACTACAGCATAATCAGCTTTTTAGGCCTTTCAGTTCCATGAAAATGGCAATAATGCCAACGTTGTCCACGTGAACCCAATCACCTCCAAATAAGAAATAATGGTACTATCATTGCACCATGGCAATAAGGCTATGACTTATCTATGTGGCTAAGAGGAAATCAGGTTTCTGTCCCACAGTGGAAGACTATCATAATTCTCCTGTTAGATGCAGGCTTAACAAACCCACAATGTAGAAATATAAACTACACAAAATGAGCTTTTCCTACTGCCAAAGATGAACACTCCTGTCACAGGAGATCCTGATATTTCTGGATACAGCATTATTACAAAATTACCATTGCTACGCTCTGCAAACCTACTGTTCTTGCTGAGTGGGTGCACAGACAGTGGACAAAGACTTTATCCAGAAGACTTAGATTAGAGAGGTAGCCTAGAAAGCTGCTCTGTGATTCCTTTCTGAGATACAGTAATTGATTTTTTGTCACTCATGGACCCTCCAGGGCAACATTAAGTAGCACAGTGGACACCATGGGGATGTAAGCTGAGCTGTTCGACTTTCCCTGGTATTCACAGGTTGCTAAGAGATGAAGGGACAAGAAAAAGATTCTTTACTGTCTCTCATATATAACTGGGAACATCACTGCCAGCTCATTCAGTTGCACACTAGTCTCCTTTTGGAATCAACAAAAAAATCATGACTTCCAGTGCTTCCCAATTGAGGCCAATGACCAGCATTCTGCACTCTTCAGCTCAGCTGTTTTCCCCTAATAGTTTATGTTTGCAGGCCACAGACATCAATGGTTCATGTAGCTAATTGCCAACTCCAGGATGGCAATCAGCTCCTGAAACAGACTAAAGATCAGCAGCTTGAACTTCGTCTCAGCTGTCACTGGGACTTTAGCCATGAACTTTTCAGCTGCCAACAGTCATGAATGATTCCATATGTACAGTAAATTTAGGGCATCTAAGGCTCTGTCACACTTTAAAACAAGTGCATTTCTGGCATTAGAGGCAAGAATGGACCACCTGGGCAATCACCAATATTATTATGTACACTTGATATTTAACTTGGGCATAGCCTATGCCCATGTAAGGACAGCCTCTTACATAGTGGGTGCTGAAGAGGTTTGGACTACAGAGTTCTCAACGTGCTTCTTCGGCAAACATGAGGAAAATGTTTTGCTGTGACTGTGAGGACAAGATTTCTGCATCTTGCTAGTTATGTACGAATAGCTGAAATGTAATCAGTCAGGTTCTGTCTGAGCTTGAATTAGAGTTAAGCCTCATAAACTGTTGTATTACATCAGTAAAGATCTCTTTCATTTAGGTATCTGCAAACTGACCATCGTAGTTGGTCCAGACTAGAGCTGATCTTTAAGAAAAAAAAAATCTTTGCAAAAATACCTATTTAGTACAAGTTAAACGTTTCATAGAAATAGGGCACTTATGAAAAATCTCTTGCTAAGCAAAGTTTTCTCGATTCCAGTATGAAATTATTTTTCAAAATAAAGAAAATCACAGAACTTCCTGAAGGTTTTAACAGTATAGGCCTTCTTGGGGTAGGCTTGCAGCCTGGGTTCAAGTCACATTTCTGCGCAAAGTACAGGTACTTTGCATTTGACTTGTCTATGATAATTTTTCTTTATTTCACAGAATAGCTTTCAAGAGGTTTGGGTTTGTTTTCATGCAGAATCAAAACAATTCTTTTTTGTAATGGGGAAGGATTTTGTAGAATGAAGAAACCACACTCAGGTAGCTCTGCTCCTGCAATTCAGATCAATGGCTTGTGCACCACAATGCTGCCATGACAATAAAAAACACTGGAAAATAAAAAGATCTAAGGGACCCTTTCTAAAGAGTTCCTGACAATTTGATCTGAATCCCAGTACAATATCTTTATCACAATACCATCTTTCCTCTCTGAAACTGTCACTGTCACTATAGTAACTGCCATATTAAAAAAATTCCCCTGTTAACCTTGAAATATGAACATATACCGAAAATAGTTCTGCTTACTGTACCAGGAGTATCACCCAAGGATTCTGTAGTGCTTTCAGAGAGATCATAAACATAAAAGTTACAATGAAGAAATGTTTCTTATTTGATGCAGCAAGTCTGCTACATATCTTATGTGGAGTTACATGGCCTCATCACTTTAATGAATTGAGATGTATATACAGAAGAAATAATAGAAGTGAAAGAAAAGATGGAAATTGTTTTAGATTTTAGAAGGCAGACATGGCTAGATTGTGAAAGACAAGGTAGAAATTCTTTTCCACATTACAGCTGCTACAAGAGCAAGTGATAGTAATGATAACATGCAATTTTTTTTATATCGCTGTAAGACAACATAATTAAATTGCCATGAGCAGACACAACGCACCATGTCTTGCTTGCCATTGTTCTCCATGATGAACTCCTCCTGGATTCTGAAAATCACTGGGACGTACTGTGAAAAATCACGTCGCATAGAGACCACCAAAGGATAAAACAGATCCCTACCATACAATATATAAGGATCAGCAAAAATTAGACCTAGCACATGATCTGTCCTTCTGTGTGCAAGGAAGGATTTTCTCTCAAAGTAATTAGGCTTTTCTGTGGAAAAAGTTTTTTTTACTTTACTTGTTTATAGGTGCCTGATCAGACGTTAATATCTTTATCATCTTTAGTCTAAATTTTGTTTCTTCTGTCTGGGATTTTTAGCATGGTGGCTTTCTTAACAGTCAATAGATAAAAATATTTCAGATCCATAATTTATATTTCTGCCTTTAATTGTTTCATTGTAAGTTGACATAATATATAATTACAGTAAGTTATCCTTGTTCAGAATACAAACACTTTAAAATGGTTAAAATTGATCTGTGAAGTATTCAGCTCTGTTTTGAATGTTGCTGAACCTCCTATTAGCCTAAATGCTTATAAAAAGTGTGCTGCACAGAATACACTCCATGACATTTTTTATTTATTTTTTTCAGCAATGAAATAGATTTATACAGACACATAAATAAATTTCCACATTGTCCCTTGAACTCTCTCCACTAGCCCAGGTGAATTCACGCTACTAATTTTATCCTGATCTACATCTGCATGAATCCACGAGGAAGATCAAGCAAGTTTTTGTCTGTGAATGGAAGGGGCATAAGTAAGATCTCTAGACATACTGCAATTGGAAGAAAGACTTTGTCCCTAGTGATTTTAGGCCCCTCTTTTTGTACAAGACCCAACTCGTGGCCTGAACATATCTGTGTTCCAAGCTGAGTCTACTTGCACAGAGGTCAACTGCAACTCCTGTTGACCTAAACAGTAATGGGAACAAAGGTTTCAGCAAATGACATAAGAATAAGCTCTGCCTCCATAAACAGTGAGCTGAAAGAGTGGAGAGATGAAAACATGAACTGATCTTGGAAACAAAACAAAATTCTGTTTTTGGAGACCTCACACTTAATTTCAGATCTCTGACAGGAATATCATTAATGAAGTAAAAAGAAAGAAATAAAATAGCCTTACTCCTCTGTTATAGACAACAAAATCTAGAAAACTTGTGAAATAGAATGAAGATTTTACAAGATAACAGGACCAAGTGGATGACAGAAGCTTCCAAAAATTGGTGCACATAATAAAATTTAAGAGTGCCTTTTCCATCTGTTCCAAAATCAAACTAAAAATTTGTCCTCTCCCCAAAAAGTATTCTGAAATGTATTCCATATCATTACTGAACAATTCATTGCATCATCATAACACCAGCACTTATACTTAATTAAAAGTTTTAAATGTCAGGACTCCATCAAAAAACTGAGGGGATTGGCTTGTGTCCCAATTAGTTCTTTTATTAGCTACACTTGCAGAATAATTTTTAATGAACTATGTATTTGATCAGGAACTGATTTAAAAGAGCAGGTTATAAACAGTATATTGTTGCAGGGTAGGAGAACAGGTTATGCCCCAAGAGAATTAACTGAATTAGGGTGAGACACTGTTATAACCTCATTTATGTTGACAGCAATATTATTTCTTATGTGGAGTTTTAAATGGCTGTTATTCCTATGTTTTAAACTGACAGAATAAAATATTTTTAATAATTTTATTTTATTATATACTTTTTGGTTTGCAAGGAAAGAAATAATAACATATGACAGAGACTGTGTAAGTTTACCTGTAAATTTTACAGATATGGGTTTTACATGGAAGGACTCTAGGAAATTTGGAGCTAGTAGGGAAATTTCCTCATCTTTAAACAGAAAAAGCATTGTCTATAATGTTATGAGTACCCCTAATGATTGCCCACTGGAACAGCACGGCTTGTCAGAAGCCCAGTCCTGTATGATGCTGATAATGTGGATGGGATGATAAACAACCCCTGCCCGGCAGCATTTCTTGGGAGCGGAGGTCAGGTGTTCCTGATTTCACTCAAAATGCAACTATAGAGGAATCTTTTCTACTGCTTACTTTATCATATGAAATCCAGGAGCAAAACTTGTATATATTAACACAGTAGGCCATGCTCAGTCTTCTTTTATTTTATATCAAGATTCAAAAGGACCTAGAACACAATTAGAATTAAGTAAGAGTTTAATTGTTTTTCTGTCTCAGGGGCAAAACTGTCTTTGGTTTTTGTTTAACATCTTTTTTTTCTTTAACTGTGAATTGAGTTCCATAAATCTAACTTGGGATCTGAAATCTTACTTAGCTTTGTCTCACAGAAGGAAAGAAACTAACGATTCTGAAGTTTCATTTCTAATTACCAATATTGGTAATTAGATTCATGGGACAGGACATGGCCCTCCCTGTCCTACAGATATTCTGGTTCTCCAGTGGTTACAGGTCTGAAAAGGGAACAGGTCTCACAAGAAAAATTGCACTATATTTTTGCATTAGCTCTTTACTGACCACTTTAAATAAGATTATTGCATTAAAACTGAGTAAATGCTGTACGTGATCCACCATGCTTTGAAGCCTCTTTTGGTACGTGGAAAAACTTTTCCTTTCCAGAATACTCCTTGGAGATTGACAGTTCTTTGACAGCTCGGAGATCCATCAGGCAGCGTTTCTAGTAATGTATACGGAGAACAAATCCATATAACACTCTCCTTTCATCCACCATATATTCCCACATTTTAGACAGAGTAATTAATTATTTAATATCGCTACAGTAAAGGTCTGCTTTCACTTGATTTACATGACTTAATAATTTTGTGTTAATGTAAGGAAGGGTCTAGAGGGGCTGAGGCCCCTGGGTTTGCTCAGCCCAGAGCAGAGGAGCTGAGGGGAGGCCTCATGGCGGCTGCAGCTCCTCACAGGGAGCGGAGGGGCAGCGCTGAGCTCTGCTCTCTGTGACAGTGACAGGGCCCGAGGGAACAGCATGGAGCTGTGTCAGGGGTGGGGCAGGTGAGGGTTAGGGAAGGGTTCTTCACCAGAGGGTGGTCAGGCACTGGAACCGGATGCCCAGGGCAGTGGTCATGGCACTGAGCTGCTGGAGTTCAAGAAGCATTTGGACAACGCTCTCAGACATAGGATTTGAATTTTGGGTGGTCCTGTGTGGAGCCCAGAGTTGGACTGGATGATCCTTAGTAGGTCCCTTCCAACTAGGGTTATTCTATGTTTCTATGAGTCTATGATAATTTATTTGCAGGACATGTATCCGATTCATAAGAAAATCTCTGGAGCAACTGAAATACCTCCTTTGCTTTTTGAAATCAGAATCGTTCAATTTTTGGAAGATCATGTCAGTAATAAAGTCTAATTTGGGGGCAGATGTATTCAAATTTATTTTGTCCTCCTTTGGTGTAGGGTTTTTCAGGCTTTGGCAGAGTTTTGCATCTGAGTCAGCTTCAGCATAAAGAGGTATTGTTCTACCTGCATAATGCAGCCTAGTAGTTTCCAATCTTATAAAGCCCTGAAGGAATAATCAAATCACGCTCTTATAATGCCACGTGGAGATTTCCATCTAATCTTTATCTTCTCCCGAGTGAAATGGGATAAAATACCTGTTTTGCTGAACTCGGCCTAATAGATTCACTTTACAGGGGAAGCTGATGCTAATGTTCATTTCCATGGAAACAAAGCTTGCAGACGCATCTTATATGCAGTGCTTTGGGTTAAGTGAAGCAGAGTTTGGGTCCCACTTTCTGCACAACCTAAGCTGCGGGCACACTGCAGATATGCAGTGCCAGTCCCCACTGCCCACTTCCCCATGGGCTGGGCACCCCGTGCACAGCCCGCACTGACTTGTGCCTCACGCTGCCCAGGGCTCTGCCCACCCGTACTTGCTGCAGAAAGCTGCCTGCAAGGCTCCTTTTGAATCAATGAGGTTATTTTCAGTGATATCGTAACGAAGGCATGCCGAACCACAGGCTGCCCTTTGTGTACTGCATTTCCACTGACAGTGTAACAGAGAAAGGCAGAATGCAAGGGCAGGGCATGTTTCAGCCTTTTTAGCTGCAATTCAGCATTGCAAGCTGGACCACAAAGCACATACCAGCACAGCTCTGCATGCAGTATTTCAGCAACACAATAGTTTTTGTGAGCAAAGAATGCCTGCCCTGGGCGTTTGATGCTGCTAATATTCTGTAAGGGCTCTAATTTCATTCATATTCCAAAGCCTCTCCAGGTGCAGAGAGCCCAAATACATGAAACAATCGCTATAGGCAGCTGCTTAGGAATCTCTTATTTGCTGCCCAAATCGTTACATTGGAAGAAGAGAAAAATAATAGAATTCTGGTACCTTAATGAATCTAAGTTAGCCAGCAAAGACCTTGTGAAAATCCCATTACTCTTCAAATAGAAAACAGATTACATTTTTTATCTTGGGAAAAAAAAAAAGTATCTTTCCTGAGTTTATTTCTCCTTTTGTATGTATGATTTCATTTTCCTAAATTCCTTTAGGCTTTGTTGTTCATTTTTGTCTCCTGTTTGTATGCATTATTAGTGAGTTCAGTTTTCATTTATTATTATTTATTTGCATTACTTTAATCCACAAGGACCAACATTCCTTTGCCCTAAGGACTATATAAATCACCAAAGAAAACAAAAGAAAAAGAAAAAAAAATCCAATAGAACTAGAAAATGAGAGACGGCAGGCTAATCCAGACAGGCAGAGACATCCTAAGGAACATCACAACCCTATTTGTCAGCATGACAGGCCGGGATCTTAGAGCACCACCAGCCTAAAATTTAAATTTAAGTTCTTGTTAAGCAGGACTACAAGGGAAAATTTGAGAGGGAATTTTGCAGGAAAGACCTGTGTGACAGATTAATATTGACAAACTTTTGAAATGGATTTCTATTTGCAAAAGACCAGCATCAGCCCAAAATCTCTCTAAGAAAAAAAGAAAAGAACTGCACATGAGATCTTTAAGAAAAGTGAGTGTGGGAAAAGAGAGACTACAGACAGCATCATTAAATGCTGGAGTAGGACCTTAGCTTCCTGATGGTAATAAAATATATCATGTACAGACACATAATCACATACAAAGAAACACATATACATATGCAAACAAATGCAGTCTTGTGAATATATTATTACTTAGAATAATCTGGATGATTCAGTACTTCCTCTTTCTGTGCTACACAATAATATAAGAAATCCAGATTCATGCAAAAATGCAACCAGCATTGTTTACCCAAACTGCATTACACTTCACAAAGGCAAATATTTTGAAGGCTGAAAGGGAGTATGATCTATTTTTCCCTGAAGCAATTTGTTGGAGGGGAGAGCTTCCCCTTCAGAGCTCTCTAGCTCTTGGCACTCTGCAGAATACTAAGCATGGCTTCCCCAGTGCACTCCTTCTATGTCAGAGAGAACGGACACTGACATACAAAACATGTTTACAGATTTCAAGGACAATTTATTCTGTCTTTACCATCAAGCCAAAGGAAAAATATGCCAAAAATACCTTAGCATGAGAAACTACACTGTAGTCAGTACCTTGGCTTAATGTATCAGAAAAATATATGTATTTAAGCTGATCCCTCCATGATCTCTCCATCTGCAGCACATCATTTATTCCAGTAGTGTATAAACTGCACTTATTAATGCAATATTCTTCCAAATCATAAATGAAAGTTAGAGGTATGAACCCAGGGCCATGTTTGAATTTGAATCTGGATTGTCAGTATACTCTCCCACATTTTAAAAAATAACATTTGATGTGGGCATCTTTCAGATTGCCCAGCTGACATGAATGCATAGCAGCTATACAAGTTTCAATTTTCCCTAGTAAATGTTTTAAATGCCGTATACTTATCATTTCTGAGCCTTATTGCATTCACTGTATAAGAAATTTGTGTTTACAGTATTTCATAGTTGGGTTGCAAGATGGTCTTGGTTCCTAAGGGGACTTCTGTAGTAGGAGACAACACACTAAATCTGAGTTGAGGCACCACTGCTGCCTCAAGAAGTTGTTCAAGATTTTAACCTTCTTTCTGAAGAAAATGGTATCATTTCCTACTAATGCCAAAGACTTACATGTTTGTCCCATGAAGCTATCTACAATAGCTGACCATTTAGATACAAGACTTGAGGAAAAAAATATGGTAGCAGAGTCACTTTAAATAGGATGTTGCTAGGCATCCTGCTTGGTTTTGCCCATTGGCAAATTCATTTCACATTGGGTACAAGCACCCTGGGTGATTGGTGCATCTACGCAAGCAGCCAAAGCAAGGGCACCTGTCTGCTTGCAGGGCTGCTCCAAGAGGTCTCCCAATGGGAATTCAGGCTCAGCTGCTGCTACCCTTCTCTCACAGCTTGCAATGTCAAGGAGAGGCTGAAGGGAGAGGAAACCAATTGTTGATTTTGGCAGGGATATAGAGCAGAGGTGGGACATCTGCTTGGAGAAGTTCTAGCATTTCCACTTCCCAGCTGTCCATCCAGGCCCTCCAGCTTGAAGGCCTTCTCCCCACCGCACACAGGAGGCCGAGGTGCAAAGGGCATGTCTCCTGGTGCTTCTAGTCTGCCAGCTCTACACAAATCTCCTCTGTTCTCTTTTTCTCCAGTGCTAACCATGATCTTCTTCTCACAAGCTGGTAAATCTGTGTCACTCCATAACCACACCTCTTTTCCTACACTGCTCTTTTCTGCCAAATACTCCTCTTTTTTTCTTTGTGTTTACTTGTTACTCTGCTGTGCAATACACTTGAAAGAAAATGCTTGAAGAGGGCTAAATGGCATTCAAGCATTAGCTTGGTGATTTTCACAGTACACACTTTCCTAACATCTATTTCACTCTTGAGGCTCATCAGGGTTCTCCTGCCTGGAAATGGGCTCCCAAGTCAGTCCTTATGTATAGCTGCATCACACATAAATTCCTACCATGTACTACACACCACACACCATACATAAATAACCATATTTGCCAAGGATTGTGAACTGCTCTAGGTTCTTTACTAAGTTATTCCACTGTTGATTATCCAGCTATATGTATGTCATTCTAGAAATCTTCCCAGCCCTCTGAAAGTCTTTGGATGACCTCAGTTTGCTGAGCTCCATCTTTGGATATCTAACACTGCTTGTTCTGCCTCTGAGCTACTCTTATGTTATAAATACTTCTACTTCTCAGACTCTTGAACTAATTAAATCCATGAGGATGATAAATGATGGTTTGCAAAGTTCTCAAGAGGTTTGAATGATTACTTTGTTGTTGTTTTGTCCTATTTCCTAATTCGTTATGCAAAAGACATTTTTAAACAGGGCTAAATAGGAAGCACCAACGTGTTTGAGAAAAGCTGGCAAATGGTACTTGAGATCTAATGCCCTCACATAATTTGAATTCCATATAGCAGAGGATATGCTTGGCCTTTTGGGATACGGAAAAGGA
The DNA here is from genome assembly GCF_002078875.1 of Numida meleagris. NCBI lineage: Eukaryota > Metazoa > Chordata > Aves > Galliformes > Numididae > Numida > Numida meleagris. The sequence goes on along the minus strand of NC_034409.1, from coordinate 24,597,887 downwards.
TTTTAATTTTCCAAGCCAAAAGTATTATTTACCTCATTTTTAATGCAAGGAAAAATAAGAGAACATGCAAGAAAAGAAATAAAAGGAAAAGGCTGTACTTGGCATTCTCAAAGCCTTAGGTCTTTGCTGCAGATGTATCTCAGGTTTGTACTGATGTGTATCTCAAACCTCCATCACTTACACACTGAAAATCAAAGAACTTGAGGTTGACATTGCTCCCTAACTAGGCTGGTCTCCTGGTCCCCTGGGATTGGCTGGAAACTGGCTGCCACATTCAGCTGGTGATAACTGCACACTTTGAAATGGAGATGCAATTCAAACATGAGTGCTGATAGCTCTCCAGCCTTTTTCACCCACACCCAGAAAGACAGGTAATTTTCTTCATAATTCACTGAGGAACAAATCTCAGAGCATCTTAACCCGCTGCAGCATACGAACTGTGAGCTCTGCTTCCAAGCAGCCTGGTGACAGACATCTAATTGCAGCATCAGTCAGGCTGCGGTGGGACAGGTAATGCTGAACTCTTACTCTTCCCACTCTTACCATAGAAACAGATGTGATTACAAGGAAGAGGGAAGCTTTTTTCAAAAGATTCCTGAAGAAGAGAGTCTTCATTCTCTCCAATGGGAAGGCATTTTATCTTTCTTACATTAAGGGCTTTAGAGACCTTGAAGTCCCTTTAGGGAAGTTCTGGTCTCTGTAGAAATTAGGGCCTGAATTGCAAGCCACAAACAGCATTCCGATAAAGACCTCTCCTCCCTATTGCTTTTGCAGCTGCCAACCAGTTACTGCATTGGTGATCCCAAAGTCTATTTTCAAAGCATAGTGCCTGTAAGAGCTTATATTTAAGCACGATTTGCTATATGCCATGAAGTTTACTTTATTATATTTGCTATGGCTAAACTAAAACTTCCTCAGAATATCCTTTCTTTTTTCTTCTCATCATTCCTACTTTCTTCTTAGGCTACTCTATTAAGTTCAGTTCTCAAAAAAAAAAGAAAAAAAGGAAACATTCTCCAGAAGGACTTGCAAATGAAACATTATTACATAAAATGCAGGCCATGGTAATGTGTAGATATCGCAGCTAAGTGTGTTGTACGTTATTCATCAGTGCTGGAAAATTTAGCAATTCCGTCATAAGAATCTGTCCCTTCCCAAAGCTCCATCCAGTCAATAGCAACAAAATCATTAATTTTTGCCTTAGATTTACATTTTTTTTCCCCTGATTTTGATTTGATACAGATAAGAGAGATGACCACTGTGAAATGATCAGAAAAGGAACAAAGAATAGGTCTACTTCATTCTGGCCTTATGGCATTAGAAAAGTGTTTGAGCTTAGACAGCTTCTTTAAATAAATTGCCAGTCCAGAATATGACACTATATTGAAACCGAGCACACTTTTAGGCCTCCTAAATCTAATTCCTCTGGAGGGTGAAAACATATTTCTAGTGACTCATATGCTTCCTCCTCCTCACACTGATTGAGGGGATACACAGGGTTAGAAAAATGGCTCAGTTCTATTTCACTAAAAGATTTGAATTGCATCAGCTGTATCAAGGGAAAAATATCTATACCTCATATCAGTGTGCCTGTGTAAGTAAAACATATTCTAAAGCAGGAAGGCAATGCACTTCATTGGTAAAAAAAACATTTTCATATCAGTATTATTGTGTTTAAACCAGGAATTTTAAAAAGGTGATTATCACTGTACACAAAACTGAACCTGAAATTCAAGGACATTGATTGTCTAATGACTGTTTTATTAGAGGTTAGGACAAAACTTTGAGAGACATATATAGCCCAGACAGCAACATGAAAGGGCTTTGGTTCCTTGGTCTCCTATGGAAAATACTTGACTGGAAGCATACTTGCTCTGTCCTGCCCTTTTTACTAAACTGAAACTACTTGCATCTTGAGCCTTAATCTTCCTTCAGAGATAATAACAAGGGACTAAATTCTGCTTTCAGCTATAGAAGTATTAATCTGGAGTAAGGCCTTTGAAGTGGGATGCATTTTTATGCAACATATTCTTCAACAAATTCATTAAATATCTGGCTTTTCTTAGAAAATACGAATGATTGCCAGCTCATAGGAAAAGACTGAATTCACAGGACTGTGATATGAATTAGAAGCCACCTCTCTAAATGCATCATAGGCACCGCTGCTCCATTTGGCCGAGGGCAGGGGATTGTGGGAGGTGCTGGGACCTGACCCTGCATGTGGCACATGTACCGTGCTGACGGTGCTTTGGGGAAGCAGCTAACTGCTGTCTGTGGTGTTAGTGTGGGGCACATGGCTGCACAAGCAGCCCCCGGAGATCTGCATTGTGCTTAGCACTCAGGCAGCATTGCTTTCTGTGCCAGGATTTGCCCTTTAAGAGCATGCTGTGTGTCTGGAAACCCTGGCTTTTTGGTTTCTCCTGCTTTTTCCAGCTGATCTGGGAGAACAGTGAGGCAGTGCAGTGCACTGCCAAGTGAGGTGGCTTATCATTATCACAGAAGGAATTTAAAAGCTGGCTGATGTAAAAGCCTACAAGGATTAATACAGTGCAAGATTCTGCTTGAAGGATCTGGAACAGATAATAATATATTTTTCATCTTCTGCCCCCACCCTAACCTTTCATGTGTTTGCTTCTTTGATTTGCTTATTAACCTGTGATTTTTCTGGTTTTACCCTTTATTCCTTTCTTCTTTTCAAGTGTTTGAGGTCTGAAACAAATCCTAATTAACAAAAATTTGCTAAAAAATCTCATCACTGTAGATAAGATCTGTTTCTTCACCTCTGAAAATAACCTTCACACTGTATGACATGTTTAGCCAGTGCTGTGGCTGTTGACAGCAACTGTAGTGGTGAGCAAGGCATTTTCTTCTGCTGCCTGCCATCCAGAATGGCTTCAGGCTCTGTGCAGGAATGAACCATTTGCTGGCTGACTGACAAGCTGCAAGGCACACTGGTCTTTGGGGTCTGTCCTGCAGAGGAGGCTGCCTTGAAGCGAAGGGGTAAGTTGACAGAGCAGCCTTCCCACTGACAGCTGGGACCCACTGCGCCTTGAGACAGCCCAAGCACACAGCAAGGAGAGCTGGGAATTTCCTCACCCCGTGATGCCTCTTGGGCATTGCAGAGATGCACACTGTGCTTGGGGATGTTCTTGAAATGTGTTCTGGGTTTACCCACCCAGAGCTCTGAGATCTCAGCAACGGAAGATGATAGCAGCCAAATAACCCCTAATTTGCTGGCCTGCTGCTGAACACAGGTTCTCTGATGTGGAAACTTGCTGCCCAATGCGCAGAAGTGAGCAGAGTCAGTACTGGGAGAGGGGCTGTTGTATACAGGCATGGGGAATGGTGGCACAGCTCTGAGAAGTGGTCAGCATCTCAGTACCTGCAGAGTCATTAGGTAGTTGGGAGACTGGAGATCCACTCATCAGGTTGAGCTTAGAATAATTTAGGTTGAAAGGGACCTCACAGGTCACCTCATCTGATCAACTCTTCAAAACAGGGCCAGGCTGAAGTTATAGCAGGTTGCTCAGGGTCTTCCCCAGCTGAGTGCTGAAAACCTCCAGAGATGGAGATTCCACCATCTCTCGAAGTAACATGATCCAATACTTATTCACTTTCCATTCTGGAAAGAGAGGGAGTTCCCTTCCAGAGGGATCTGTGTGTTCCCTTCACAATTCATAGGCTCGCGTGTTCTAGCCCTTCCTCTCTACAAATGGCTTGCTTGGCAGTTCATATTCACCTTGCTGACATTTATTGTTTTGACCCTCGTGCCTTGTTTCATTTCTACATTACTTTGATAATTTTATCTCAAAATTCTTTAAAAAAATCTGTTTGCTGTTCCAGTGCCAGCTGTTAGTTAAAATCCCACGTGACTGCAGATAAAAGTAGGATTTTAGAGGATGCTACTTAGACTGTTCCTCATATAGTATCTCCAGGGGACTAAGTGAAATGTAATATGAACTGCTGAATGAATGCAGAAGTCATTAAAATGTGCAGACTGCCTGCACAAAGCAGAAGATGTTGAGGTTGCTTAGGAATGAGCTGTTGACTGTGGTGTAGAGCAGCTCTGCATACAGGCCAACAGCTGATGTGATGGTAAGGGAAGGAAATGGTGGCATGGAGAAGCTGGCAATGGCAAAAGAGGGCAGAGATGAACCTCCATTGAATGAGAAAGGAAGGATGACTCATTTGGATGGCTACTAGCCAAGACTGCAGACAGCACAGCCCCAGGATTGTCGAGCTTTGCCCTGTCTCCTGCGCGCAGCCTACTGAGATGAGGGCAGCAGTTGTACACTTTGTACTCTGCAATAAAAGTGTGGTTTCACACACTTCTTGACCCTCTTTGTTTTTGTTTTTGTTTTTTAAATAGAACTAAAATTTTGAATTCTTTATTTGCTGGACAGATGGGATGACTGCAATGGTCCCTGCCATCCAGCAAGCTTAGACAATGGTTTCATGGCACAGAGTGCTTGGCAGCCATACCAGCTCAAGATAACCTTGTTCTGCTGCTGCTCATTTCCCTCCATCAAATACTGCACTCAGACAATGGCTTGCAGGTCTACATGCTCCCCAGATGATTCCAAAACCTCTGTGTCACAAAACCACAGCCTTGCTCCCCAGCTGAGAGAAGCAACCTCCAGTATGTCCAGTATGTCCTTCCTCCTCTTGCCAATGCTGAGGTGTGAAGCCTTCCTGCAACATCTGCCAAGTTCTGTAAGAGTGATTTGTCTGCCCATGTGGGGAAACACAGCTATGATGACTGTGTCATTCCTTGTTGATCAGATACACTCAACCTTAGTGGTTGGTAATCACACTGATACAGATGAAGAATGTATCAGAGACTTTGTACCTGTCCTTTTGTATTTCAGATGATCCCTCTAACAGAATCTAATACATACTGGGAGTCCAGACCTGTTACTAAGCAATAAACACCTTCTTATCTGTTGCTTATCTCCTGCCCTAGTCTTATAGAGATGGACAGGTATTGGTAGATAGAGGTAGGTCATTAACTTCAGATGCTTCCTTTGCTTCAGAACTTTGGCTACATCAGCAGCAATAAAAGAAGCAGAAGAAGCAGCACCAGGAAACATTCTTAGACACAAACTTGGCTCTCTGCACTGCTGTTTCCTTAGAGCAGTCTCTTGCACCAGTCTGCATAAACCAGAACTCATAAGCAGCTCATAGATTTTGAAGTTCTCCCAGGTATGGTTCAGGAACCAGCACAGGCCAGGGATTATTTGCAATAGGAAATATGCATATTGTTGCCCTATTTGGAGAATAATAGAGTGTAATAACATTGGCGCAGGCTCTTCTGTGCCATTTGGACTCAAATAAAGGCCCCGAGGATCCTTAAAATAATTTCAGTCTCTGTTTCTAACACTGGAATCAGATCCTGATGCTCCCTCCTACAGTTTAGTCTTCCCCATTTCCTCTGCCCTGGGTTTGCTTCTGATGTTGGCTTAATACTCATGTCTTCTTAACTGTCAGTGATTTAGGATTGCTTCTTATGATTTTGTTGAGTCTCACAGATGTAGACTTCTTCCTAAAAATATCAGACACTTAAAGTAAAGAGTTGTATCAGACTCACACTTTTCTTATTTAAGAAGAAGAAGGAACAAGGAGCAAGAGAAAAAAAAAATAATCAGGAAAGAAAATAGATCAACAAATGAAAAGAAAGCTTAATGTAGACATTCTCTTCCCATAAACTAGAAAAGTTTGAAAATATGAAATAGATGGAACCTAGAGATTCAGACTAGAGGCATGCAAAAAAGGTCATCCTTTACTTGAATTTTGGAAGACATTGCATTCAGATTTTAGCAAAAGGGCAGAGTAACTGTTCTGATACAGAAAGTTCTCACCTGAATAGGAGTTCTGCCCTTTTCTCAGCTACACTGGTTTCATACTGATGTAAATAAGTTCCTTTTGGAGGAGTTAAAAAAACTGATTCATACTAACATCACTGAAGTGAATGAGGGCCCAACTGATGAGACCTGTACTTTGATGAAAATGATGGGTTTAAATATCTTTTATTCCAGGAAATAATATACACAAATTAACGAAGTCTGGGAGAAACATAAAGTTGACATCTCAAGGCCAACTGATCACAAAAGTTAACAGTCCAGTTATTTGGTTGTCTTCCAGAAATCACAGAGAAATATATTCTTTTTGGCAGCTACAAAGTGAAGTGATTGTACATGACAAACATTTTTAAGTTTTTAAAGTTTAATCTTCATTTGGAAATTGTCTTTACTCAAATAATCATTTCCCAGTAACACATCAGCTTCTTCTGTGACCAAGCTGGTCCCTGGAACTGGTCTGTGGGTGCTACCTTTCCTGTAAACATGTCGGTGATGTATTTAAATTGCTGGAAGCCATGCGTATTTTATTGTTCTTTTTTTTCATAGTAATGCTTTTATCGGCTCCAGAGAAAGTTAATTCTCCGGTTACTGAAGAGTTTCACGTGGCTGGAGTGAGTGAGGAATCTGCTTACCTGATTAGTATATATACACGTCAACAAACAAGATTTATAAGAAACCCCTTGTGAATGATTTTCTACGACAGAACCAGGACTTCACCATTCCAACTGACTTACAGAGAGAGCGTTCTAAGCAGTGTTTGCTGCTTTGATTAAAATTTTGGATGAGGTCATAACTTTAAGAGTTGCTATAGAGCTACTTTCTACTTCATTCTGTTGTTGTCGCTGATAAACAATCTCAGATTCTCACTAAACAACAGTATCTGCTCACAAGAAGAATCTGCAAAGATTAAACTGAACAGTCATTAAATTCTTTCTGAGCTTTGACATTCTTTTTAATATTAAACTTAACCTGAAGTTTGCAGAAATCTGATAATCAGGTATTGAATACTGTCGATGTGATCTTGGTGTTACCCTTGCCTTCCAAATAAGAGCTAATGACTACAAATAAGTAGATCTGCCTTGCTTTCAGAAGACATAAGGAAGTGACAGACTGATACTATGCTCACTGACAATACATAGGAATCACAGAAGGTCAGTTAATTTTTCTACCAGATGCTCTGCAAATGGAGAGGAAAGTACATGTACTTTGTTTGTGCTAAGCCTATTAATGCAGTCATTAATTGCAGCCTTCTGCTCAAACACCACCCTGCATGTAAAATAAATGAAATCTTCTCGATGGAATTGCTCTTAGTCCAACCTGACTTTTGAACAAAGACATACAGAGCTGTTGTTAATGTTTATAGTTCCTACATAGACTATATGTATGGCACCTAGAGAGAAACAAAATGAGAAACTGCAGCCTAATTCTTTTCTGAAAACACCATTCTGAATTATTTTCTTAGAGTGGCTGTAAGTATAAAACCTCCCAGTGAAAAGCTTCATCAGGTCTATACTATCAGGGTCAACTGATAGCTCAGGCAGTTACATTTTTCCTTGTTTAGCATGGCATTCTTGTCTTGAGATATGTTGTCTTGATGTGAATGTAGTGCTTTGATACTCAGTACTTGGCACAAAAGAATCAGAAACATAAGCCTTTACTTTTGTGATTTATAGGAGTACCTGGGAGCAGCCTTGTCTGCAGTGCAGGAACATGTGCTTTGCTCAGGCTGCTGCACTTTATGGACCAAGATGCTCATATTCATGTCATTCTTCCTTCTGATTATTCGTGCACCAGCAGCCATGGCAGGTTGCATGTAGATTTGCTTTATCAGATGTGGCTCAACAGGGGAGTACTGAGATGAATACCTAAATAGCTGGCAGAGCACACTTGTGCCAGCTATCTTTCTTCTACAGTGTCAAATAGCTACTTCAAACAAGGGCCATCTTGTGGATCCTATTCCATTTAGGAATAAGTATTTTCTTGTGCTTCACCATCTGAGATACAAAACTGACTCAGGGAAGACTATGGAATCCTGAAATTTTAACTTATTCCTGAGCTAGAAATGTTTCCTCCCTTCAAAAAGTTTGAAACTCTCTCTAGAGGAAATTCATACAATTACATCAGTCATTTTAGTGGAAACATGTTCTGCTCCAGTTTTGGCTTCTTTAAAATCATATTTTGATAAACAAATAGAAAACTCTGCAGGAAAAATATGTTAATACTAGTAAATTTCTGAAATTGTTTGAAAGGTCATTTTAAATTTTTGAATTGAAATGGTTTGTTTCAAGGGATGCTCCTGGAAATTTTCCCATGTAAATGATATTCTGTGAAAATGGGCAGGTTTGCAGTGTGTTGGGCTTTGATGAAACTGAGTTCCACAAGAGAAAACAATTTCGTTGATGTTCTTCTCTAGTGTGAACCTGCTTCTCTCAAGTACAGAGGCAGACAAATTACGCATGTATCCAGCTTTTATTTTACTGTGTTTACCTGCACAATACACTGCAGCACCTATCAGCAAAATGGAAAACAGAACAAAGCCATAATAACTCCGCTTATTTGCTTTAGTCAAAATGCTATTGTCTACGGAACAAGCCCTGCAACAAGAAATATCTGCCACAATTATCAGGTCAGTCGTACTTCTCATTCCTCTAACTTCCTCAAAAACAGGCCAATCCTTACTTATCTAGCAAATCTCTGTCACATCTGGACATCAGCCCTTTTTCAAGATGAGCTACATGATACAGTGGAATAAGGAGAAATAGGGATTTGTTTCTATAAATGTTAGCCCAGACTTAGTTGCATTGCTCCCTGTGGTGCAGAGATACCACAGATGGCCTTGGTTGTAGTGCGTGCCCAGGACTGCCTGTCTGCAGTTTCACATGGCTAATAATGTGCAGAGGAATCACTCTTAGGCTTCCCTAGAAAGGAATAATTTTGTCTGGCTCAGCTCACCTTGGGAATATCTTCTTTCAGAGAAACAAAAAGAAACTGTGTTATGGTAATGCAACACTATGACAATGCAAGAAGGTGGCTGGACACAGACTAGAGATGACTTTTGACAATCTTGAAACTCAAGGAATATCAAATAGTCAAGCAATAGCACACACCTAGTGCCTATCTATTAGCAAGGAGGTTGGTTGCAACCTCAGCATTTCCTACTTGCCCTGGGTGGATCCTAATGTCACCTACCACAGTGATGGATGCGTATGCTGCCTCCATTTGCAGCCCGATGAGTAAATGTCCTCCTGACATGATAAGAGGTCAAGGAGCAAGCCATTATATGTAAGCCAGGCTATGCCTCGCTCCCATCATTTTAGGACTGCTTAGAAGTAGTCTGGTTTTCTGGCAACAAAATTGCAAGCACCCATGCTACACTAGGGATGAAGAAAGAGGACTTTACCATGGTCCAGCCTCCCTTGCAGGAAACAGAGTCCAGCCTCTGAGACCTCTCTCATCAGATCTCACCTCACTCGCCATCACATACCTCTGAGCAAAGTCACCTGATTAACCAACCCACAGAGCTGCACTAACAGTGATTACCTTAGCAGGGCTGAGTTATTTTCAGTGCTTGCAATTCTATTCTCTCCATGTGTAATTACAAGAGCAATCAAAACCAGCCAACTGTCTCTAAGTATTATTTCCTGAGAAAACAGGTCTCCAAATAGGCTGTGTATACTCACTTACCTTAGCTGTAGCTCAGGGTGGCTGCAAAGCACTCTTACACAGCCTCTGTGTTTCTTCCCCTGATCAGGTAAAACCCGTGGCCCCTCCTTTAGTTATAAACTGCATAGTGATGCTCTGAAGTTTTACTTCCCAGGCCTAGCAGCCCTTGGCTTTGGAGGAAGGCCTCCAGTACAAGTGGCAGATCACCTCCTCGTTTATTCAGGTGTTTGCTCTCACCAGCCTGTGTATTGCTTTGCTCTCTTTCTCCCAGTGTAACCACCAGTTAAGCTAGGACTATAAAGACTTATGGTCTAAACACTTATTTTTACTGATGAGGCCATTTTCAGTTTTCACAGAATAAATTCTGTAGAATCCTATGTTGTTACACAAGATTGTGAACAGACAAAAAGTACACAGCAAACAGCTTGATATGGGCAAAGAAATAAGCAGGTGCTTTTACACTGAACCAAAAGTAGGATAAAACTGGAAAATCATTGCATTGAAAAATCAGTTCAAGAGGTGGTGAAGAGCTGGAGTGCCCAGTTGTGTGCATGATTCAGGAATGAAGGTGTCCTTTTGAATAATGTCAGCCAAAGCTGGGCAGCTTTGCTAAGTAGCCTGCAGGAGATACTTTAAATTTCCACACCATATTGTTAATGCACTTTTGGTGGTGTTACAGCTTCTCAGAAAAGTGAAAAAGCAGATTTTAGTTAAAATTATAGCAAGTCTTCATACTTTAAGGATTGTTAATGGGGAAACATTCTCTGAACGCTGAAGAAGTTCCTGACTGACCAACTGGTGACCCTGTGCTAAGGAGCACAGATGAGATCCCAAGTGAGCTAAAGCAAGAAGATGCACTCTTGCCATGTAGTTGTGAGCTTTTCAGTATTAACTGAAATGCAAATCCTATTTGTCTTATGAACACTAGCATGGGAGTCTTCTCACAAAAACACACAAATTCTATTAAAAATTAAGATTGGGAAGGTTGTGAAGAATGATCACTGTTCAATACCTGTGTCTGTAGTTGAACAGGCCTCGATAAAGACACTTTTCACATAAGCGTGCACTCTGGCTGTAGGTAACAAGAAGCACTTTCTACTCCCAAATGCCTATTTCTGTATTATACCTGTGGCTCCAGAGGTTTCATTCTTTGAAGCTTTCATCACAAACATGTGGTACTTCATTCTGTGAAAAGCACCATCATTTTATTGGCGTAATCTTAACTTTCACCTGTTGCAAAATGTCAAATATATTTTCTTTGAAAAAATACATCTTCTACGTAAAAACAAAAATACCTAGAACAACCATTCTTGCACATGGGGAGTCCCTAAAGCAGTCTCTGAAATGCATTTGCAAAGGAAAAGTGAGCAAATTGGTTATTTTTGGGTTTAATTGCTGTAACAACCATGATTTGTTTGCCTTTTCATTACTTTAAATCTTGGCCATGTAATTGTGCTGTAGAAGATGAAGAATTGCAGAAAGAGGAGGAAAGTCAAAATAAGGAATGAAAATGTTTGTGAAGAACTTGAAAGATAGCTCCATGATAATGACCATGCTCAAACCATCTAGACTCTGACAAGAATAATGAAAGTCCAGGAGCAAGCTGGTTAAAGAATGTAGCAGACCTAGCCTCACCAAAAACTTGTGTAGGTGTGCATCTTTTTTTCAACAGCAGAATGCAGTATTCAAAAAGAGATAAAATCAGAGAAAGAACTGTATTTTTGTCTAAATGGAGGCAGAAATCAAGGCACAGTGAAAGCTTTACAAAAAAACTAGAACACTGGCTACAGAAAAGGTACATATTGCCATGTATGCCTCAAAGATGGAATGATAATTTCTTGATGTCAACAAAGTAACAGAAATAGCCTCAGGTAAATTCTGCCCTACACACCTTACTGTTAAGACGGGTTAACTTAGGGAAAACTGTTCCCCCAGTCATCTGTCTCTGCTCTGTGCTCCTGATTCAAGGAAGATTCATTTGTTGAAAGTGTTACATGAATTTGTGGGAACAGGCACAATAGATGCGCATTCACGTGGTGCTATATCTTAGCTAATAATTCCGGCCTGATTTGTGATGGCCTGTGCAGAACGTCTGGTATGTTAATAGTATGCTGCTTTAGTTTACTTGTTAATTCTCCCATAGGGGTTGGTTTTTAATATTTCTCTTTGTGATATTAATTTATGATACTATAGGCTGGGGAAACAGAAAAGTCGTTAATCATAAGAAAATCACCAATGCCAAAAATGCACAGTAACCCCATTAGTCATTTTCTAAATTTTAAGCATTTTTTGCTTTGCTTCCAGCAACTGGAAAATGAGAAATGACCTGGTTAAGAATAATTTTTTTGCTCGTCCCAAAAGACCTTAAGAATACACACCACTAAATTCTTGGAACACAGTGGGAGTACGGAGTACTGTTGATCAAGTAGTTATTTTGATTAAGACTTCTAGTACAAAAGCAGCTACATTTCAAGATTTTGTCCTACGTGCTCCCATCCAAGTCAGCATGCTCTCCCTTTGCCATTTCGGACTTCAGCTGTGTAAAGCAACAACCATGCAGGCTATATGGGTTTGAACACAATTTGTCCTTTGACAAAGGTTCCAAGACAATATGCCCACGTATGATAACAATATGCTATCACCTAGCTACTGACTGGTAGGATTTATTGAGGCCTTGCTTGAAATCTATGTGAGGAAAGTACAGAGTTTATGATGTACATTTCAAAACTTATATGTCACATAGTCGCACCCTTATCAATCTTTTTCTCTACTCCTCTATTTTTCAGTAGGATCTTGTGCACTTCTAGGCTGCACCATCTCTTTTTGACTTATCCAAGACAACTATACTGGTTCTGGCTGGGTCGTAAGTCACTATCACAGTACTGACGATTGATAATGATGTTTTATCATGAATCAGTGTTTAGCAGTCTGTGCATAATAAAATTCAAATTATTCATGCTTTTTTCTGAATCAGACTCTCCTGTTCCAAATCATTGAATATATGTCAGGAAAGGCACAGCTGCTGAGTAGCAACTCTCTCTGTGGCAAGCTGCCTCTGTACTCTCGGGGAAATTCTATGTGCAAACAGCCTCTGGAGTGGGAATGACTGCATGCACTGCACATGCTGCTTTGTTGTTTTTTTTTTTTTTCCCTTTTTGTGATACATCCAAACTCTACAATTAAAACCTTCTTACTAGTTTACTTGTCAGCTTTTCACTTTCTCAGCTTTGGCCTTTCCAGTGATGCTTAAAAATCAGTTTTCTGAGTGATTTGTCTTGAGTTTTTTCCTATTTTCCAGAGACATTATTTACAGGTTGTGTGGTCAGTTCCAGTCTCAATTTCAACTCCTCACGTGAGAGCTTTCTCACACTTGTTTACATGCAAGGGTATAACTTATAGGCAGGCACTATTACTTATAATGTTCTTCATGGAACCCGTTTCTTTAATCTTGTATTCAGGTTTCTAAGAATGATGCCACAGCAAGCAGTAAGCATCCCCCTCCTGTTTTCCACCCCAAAATCCTGGTGCTGAATATCTGAATCTACCTTACGTTTTTTTCAATAGTTTCATGAATAGTAGCCCTAATAGCTCAAAGTACCATAATCTAGGGGAGAACAAAGCTGAACATTGGCTTGTCTGGTTGCCTTTCTGTCTTACCACATCTGACATCTGGGATTACAATGTATTTTGCAAGTCTTGATGCTTGGTATGCCAAGTTCTCCACGTAGGCTGTGAGGGTTACTCTTTGTGGTAGTCAGTCCTTTTGTATTCTGTAGTTTTAAGATAGAAGTTGATGGGTGATCAACAGTATCGGTTGTAATCAGAGAAGACAGTATTGGTTGTAATCAGAGAATTATATTAATGATGAGAAGTGGGCAAACACCACGCTGAGAATGTGAAGCACATATATGAACTGCAATAAGCATGGAGGAATGTCCTTTCTCCTCTTTGAAAGGTCCATTGCTGGGCAGCTCAGCTGTGTCTTGCAACAGGTTCTATTCTTCCAGAAAGAGGTGGTCTTGTGTCTCATTTGGGGCAAACAGTAAGAATAATAAAGGGGTTAGAAAATTTGAAGAGTTGGAAGGGAAGAAAATAAAGGAAGAAAATGGGGAACTATATAATGACAGCATTGGAATACAGGGAAATACATAAAAGACTGTTGGGAAGATGGAGATGTCAGCTGTCCCGTGTCTGTGGTAGAAATGACAAGGCTGCAGCTGATGACTCATATTACATTTTGTGGCAAAAAATAGATTCAATGGGCTGTGGAACTTGGAAAATACTGTTTGGAAAAGCTGTGCAGTCTGTTATTGTAGAGGTTGTAGCATAGTTCAGACAAATGATATGTCCTAAATAAATGTATTTAATCTTCTTAAGTGGTACAAGTATGCAAGAAAGTACTGATATATACTCAAGGCCTGGGTTATGCTGTTATGATGTACAAATAACAGAATGACACAATACACACTATGCAAAGAAAAACTCTACATCTTCTATTGAATATACACAGATAATTTGTTATCTTCTCAGACGTTATCTATTCAGGAAAAATAGACAGAAGGAAGTAGAGGACATCAAGCACAATCTTGGTATGAGACAGCTCTTCTTACAGTGATTGCAACATGCAAGCTGTGTAGGGTGGGATGTCACTTGCCAGCACTGTTTGAAAGATGAGAAATCTGGCTTATATTAGTAGAGGATTTTGTAGATCATAAACTCAATGAACTGTTTGGACTATTTCCATTCTTTGTATATTCATCTTTTTTCCTTTGCTTACTAGATAAACTTATTAACTTTTTGAACAGAAATTAAAAAAAAAAAAAAAATTCCTAAACTATATTCTGTAGGTATTTCTTCTGTAGATCTGTGTCACAGCTTTCAAGTTTCCTGCAAATATATTCCAACTTTACATTTTTTAGATTGAAAGCAAAAACAACAGGAAAAAAAATACAAAACCCCAAGTGCTTTATACCAATTATATATGATATGGGTTTTTTTCCTGGTTGCTCAGCAGTAGAAAATGTAGGCATGTGTCTCCCTCCTCCATCTCCCTGGCACCACTCGGAGATGTTTTGTCCTGGCCTTTCTTCTTTTGTTCTTACCTCTCTGTGGGAGTGTCAGTTATGAAAGGGTTTTCAGCCTGATTTTTTTTTTCTCTGAATTTATATCTCCCTGTTTTCTTTTAGAAGACTGCTATTTATAAAGATCTGACAAATGGCTGCTGGGAAAGAAGGGACAGAGCTGTGGGAGATGCACGTTGATTTAGTTTAGGTATGGAGGTGCTTCAGACACCTGCTTATCTGTACCCTCTTTGTGTCAACGAGGAGACAAAAACATTGCTAGAAGACAATTCAGTGCCTTTGGGACATGAGTTAGCAGCTGGAACTGTGGTGGTGACTCCCCCACAGCCACAAGCTTCAGAAGGAGGCCAGGAGGGCAGAATGCAGCTCTTCGTACCAAGGTAAGTGTTGAGAGGCAGGTGGGCTCCTCATCTCAGAAGGGTTGATTACCATCTTGCCCACCTGTACAAAAAGCAAGATCTTCAAGTAGATAATGCCAAAGTTTGTGGGTATCTTGACTGCAGGGCCAAGAAGCCGCTCAGTTTTGAGCTCCTGCATTAGACTAGCCTCAGTGGGGTCATTTCTACATCTCATACATTGTGTATGGCTCTTGGCAGCACTTGCACCAGGCTGCTGTTCTTGCTACAGACATATAGAGAATTTTGGTTTGATACCATTTCCTCAGTGAATTTTCCTG
Organism: Numida meleagris; assembly: GCF_002078875.1. NCBI lineage: Eukaryota > Metazoa > Chordata > Aves > Galliformes > Numididae > Numida > Numida meleagris. Next base: position 24,582,609 of record NC_034409.1, on the reverse strand, counting down.
TGCTTCTGCATACTGAAAGAATTGTGGGAAGGCAGGTAGGGAGTTACCAGCACCGGTGTGATTGAGCCTGCAACCTCACTGCAAGGTGGGTGAATCACCAATGCAAAAAACCCACAATTCTTGGCCTCAAGTTTATACATATGCACTTGTGCCAGCTGGTGAGAAGACCGTGTGGGTGGGTGGATGGAAGAGTAGGAGCAACAGCTGAGAAAAAAAAGGGCTTCAACCATACTTGAGGCAAGAGAGTTTACTGGAAGTTTTTGACCTCACTTACCCTCTCTGTGGTGGCCACAATTGCCGCCAGGCAGCAGCTTCTCATCCACTGCAGTTCTCAGCTAAAAAATGGAGGTAGGTGAGTTCTCATTTTGGTTTATCCTCATGCACTGTTTTGAGAGTTTTATCACTGTAAGTGCTGATTCACAAAGCAGATCACACATGCCTGCCTTAACAACGAGAAAAACTTCAGCTGCCCAAATTTAATCCATCGTTATGTCTGTCAGGGTACAAAGTCAGCAGTGGAGCCATACCTAAAGCTTCACAGAGATACACATCACCAAGCAAGTTAAATCATCATTGTTTAATCCCTCATGTTTAAATGGTTGTCTTTCACCTCTTCCTCCAGTTGAGAAATGTGTGCAGGCAGATTGCGGCATCCTCAGATACGCTCATTATTCAAAATGATTTTCAAATTGGTTTGCAGAATGTTTCCTATGTGCAGAGCCTGAGAGTGTTTTGTAACAAAGAACTGGTTATCCAGGCTTTGTTGGTGGAGTAACTCTTGCGTTGCTGAGTTTAGCTCTGGACAAGAGAATGAAGTGGAATGCAAATGGCAAATTCTCATTGCCATCATCACATTGAACTCTTGAAATTTACTGCCAGCTGAAACATCCCTTTAGACCCAATGTGTAATTTAATAGCCTGTCTTCATTTAGATGTGAATTTGAAGTTGTCATAAACTTAGAACACTGCTTGGGACTCAGATTATTATTTATAAGCATGTGTTTAGACTGTTCACCCAGCTCTGATGTTATATCTGTACAATCACTCAGTTAAGTGGCAATGCACGTGGCAGAGTGACAGCTCTGCAGCCTTGATTTATTCACCACCAGGTGCATTGGCTTCATGATCCAGTTTCTGGAGAAATATTTAAACCTCCAGCTGGCACGATGTAAAGTAAAATTCTAAATAAAAAGGCAACATTTAAGGAAAAAGTAATGAGTGGTCTGGAGAGGAGCTGACTGTACACAAAACCTTGGCATGCTGCAGAATAAAGAACCTCCCAGACACAATATTCCTGCATATGGGCAAGATGGATGCATAAGAACTGGGGTTACTGAGATCCACAGGCACAGTGTTTCAGTGCAGGCTGCTGACCTGCTCTGGCAGAGCACCCTGGGCTGTCTGTACTGGAAGAAGGGAAGGTGAGGCCCCTCTTTACCACTCTGGTAACAACCCTGGATTGCCATTTCCTACTGCTCTGTGCAAGCATGCATGGGCAGTGCAACTTGTCATTGTACCTGCAGTGTCCCAGGATTACTAGGAGCTATCTCAAACACAGGTATAGCAGAAACTAGTGTACCTCCAGGCAAAGCCCATCTCTTCCGTATCCAAAGGACACCCAGACATCCACAAACACTGAGTAGGGCCATGTGCTTTTATTATGTCTCTTGTATCGGTCAAGATGTGGATTTTCTTTAAGGAAAAAGCCTTCACATGGTTCAAATTTATGTTAAAGAGATAGAGCCTACACTGTATATTATAGTGTTAAAATAGATGAAATAAATATTGTAATTAAAAAAATCATTAAAATGCCAACTTAGGTAAAAGAAGACAATAATAAATGAATAATCTCTGAATATTAAATTCTGTAATGCCTCTCAAGAAGAATACTCTGCCGTAAGCAAGTTGTTCAGTGTTTTAAGAACAATTTTACTCAGTGTTACTAGTGAGTCACTAATGGACTCATTTTGAAATGATTTCCAAAAGATCTTTTGAAAACCCATCTTGGTTTGTAAGCTACATCTTTTGCATATCATCCCTTGAGAGTTGCACCATCGCACCAACCCTGTGAATTTCTAATTAATAATTTGCTTTTATATACCAGTACTCCACAGTGGCATGAGAAAAAAAAATAAATAAAAAATTGTTCCAGTTTGGTATTTTTCCATTCATTAAAGTTTTCACTGAAGATTAGTGCAGGGGAAAACAGCAGTGGTGTCCAAAGAGAAGGGATTTCCTTGAGAATCCTGCTTACCTTTCAAGGACAGCAGCACTTTCCCATGCTTCTCTTTCCCCATCCCTGAGGGTATTCTGGGCTTCAGTCTGGCACTGGGCACATCACAGCACTGATGCCACTATTGCCTTCTGTTGGGTGGCTTTAAGCTAACGAGGGAGCTCAGAGCCAGCAGTTCCTGGCTGCATGGGGCTGGGCAGAGTCCTGCTGTGCACCCAATGCTTGTGAAGCAGTAGAAGGTATTTCACTGGCATAATGTATGAATCCAGTTTGGAATTTGGGTAAGACGTCTCTAACCCACCTGAGATCTGGGACCTGGCAGAGCAATGACACTGTTACACTGTAAGCAGGGTTGTTTCTACCCTGCACTGCAGGATCGAGAAAATACCTCCCCAGGAATATATACTCTCCCCAGCGCTTTATTTGGCAGAATGTCAAAACCAATTATAAAAGAAGACCAGCTCTCTCCAGTTCTGCAGCACCATAGGATTGCTATCATCTTCACACCCAGTTCATTATCAGACACTCCTGGCCTTTCTGGCACAGACAGCTGTAGAGGTGATGTTCAGTCTATGTGATTAAAGGCTAATCACTGAGACCACAAAGGGCTGGCAAGGAGTAGATGAACAATGAGGCAGAGGAGCCCTGGCAACCCAGTAATGGGGAAAATAGAGCACACTGAATTGGCTGCTCCTGAGCCTGCCCAAAGGAGTGCTCACCCACTGCGTCTGGTGCAAAACCACTGAGGTGAGTTATCCAGCTAAACCATCTCCCCCAAACACCTCAGAAGCTGCCAGGGGTGGTTGCCTACAACCCTACACTGTGGGATGCTAGGACGAGTATTTGTCTATTGCATGAAATTTACTATGATAAGTTTTAGGGAGATTCTGGAAATGTATGAGACTTATGGGATACTTAGGGGATGGGACAAAGGTGGGAAAAAGGAAGGGGTCGAAATAGATTGGGGAGAAACAAGCTGGGGAAAACTGAGGTAAGAAGGGACAGAAGGGCCTAGCCACGTGTAGACGGGTTAGCAGGCAGTGCGCTTGTCTGATTGCGCCCTGTGCTAGATCACCGCAGCCTAACCGATATTCTGGTTAAATCCTATTTATAGCGATCTTCTGTTCTGAGTAGGAATGTGTGAATGCCAGTGTGCTTCAAGCTGGACGTGTAGGCAAGCAGGATAAGAGATGGGCGTACCAGCAAGATTGTGAACCTTCATGCACAGTATGTCTAGGGAGCTGAGGAAACTGAGGAACCTGGGACCAGCTACTGGAATTAATCCAGGTAAGGCACTGCGTCCATCCCTGAAGCTGGCTGTGTCTGCGTGCTCCTGCATGGAATCACCTCCCCACTGTCCAGACCTGGGGACAGAGAGCTGCAGCAGCCTCTGAAATACTGTCATCTATTTAATTAATAGTGGAATATGTCCAGAAGTAAATCAAACTTGAGCAGAAATTATGAGAAACACAATTGTTTTTCCCCAGAAACAAATTGCAAGCCTTCTGGTCCCACCCTTGCTTCTCCACCTGCCATTCAGCTCTGCTGTCATCTGGGCTTTTCATAACTCTCAAAATCAAGATGAAAAATCACATTTCATTTGCAAAATGGATCTCAAATCCAGCTCTGAAGTTTAGCCTCCTTCACCTCTCCACGAGCATTAGTGGCACCAGCCCTGTGTAACCTTTCCCAGTGTTTGTTTCACACATATGAAAGTACACAGATGGCCAATTATGCCAGTGACTGCACTGAATTATGATGTATAATTAGAGATGGGAGCAAGTTTCTAAGTTGGGAAGAAGTCAGGTCTGATTCTTTTAGACTTCTGGATTTATGGGATTTGGGGAGGCAGCTGGCTTGGTCCTCTTTTATCTGAACATTTAGTGCTTCACCCCCATGTGGGATCAGGAGTTGGGCTCAGTGATCCTCATGGGTCCCTTCCAACTCAAGTTATCTCATGGATCTATAACTCAAGGTATAGATTTTTCAGCTTCTTGCAAAATACTTCAGATTGAGAGAGGAAATACACCACACAAAGAGGGAGGTAGCAGTATTATTTATATAAATAACTTAGCTGAGGAGTAAGCCCACTTCTCCTCCTACCCAAGCTTGAGATGAATTAGCGGCATTCATTTCTATCCTGCTATGTTCCGTAAGAAACACAAGATTGTACTTTTCACTTCAAGCTTGAATAGAAAGACTTGACTGTGACAAATCAAACCTTCTGGACAACTGCAAAGTCTGAATTAATACTAAAAGAATTACATGCAGCCTGGTGTTTTGTTCCCTTCTTTTGAGCTTATTCCAGTACAAAAGTAATTAGCTCTTGAAGCACAGTTGAACCTTGCCTACCTTATACTAGAATCTGACTCACTGGAAGTTGCTACATTTTTCAAATTCATGAGCATGAAAGGAATGAACAGCAAAAATCAGTACTTCTCAAAACATACTTTCATTTGATATCTTTTGTTTAATGTCATTTCAGATAATGCGGAGCTGCTGATCAGTCACTGAAATACAATTATAGTATATTTTGTAAGAAATGACATCTTAATAGAAAAGTTTCCTCACCCCTCAAAAGATGACTGCTGGGATCCACTGCTGGAGTGAGAAGGGAAGAGATGTTTGATTTTATGAACCATCTAGAGAGTGGGTGTAAGGCACTTGGCAATTATTTTTCAATAAAATTGAAATATAATTGACTCTTGTTTACTTCCATACATTTTGCAATAGTGGAACCTATTTTTAAGGTAGCAAAGTGTTAAATGTCTGACAAATAAATCTACCAGAAGAATTTTGCCAGATATACTTATTAAATTTATAGCAAGAATTTAAATACATTGCTCTATGTATTATTTTTTACAGCTTTTTGTTTCATCTCCACTTGGTCAAATACAATATTTTTCAGCCAGTAGATCCATCGGAACATTTATCAGTTTCCAAACTTCCTTTTCATTTTTGAAGTTCAGCTTTGAAGAGTTATTACAAACATTTTAAAGCTATATCTATGAAAAATACATAAACTGCATAATAAATGAGAAGGGATGTGCTCATCACAATTTTCAGGTTGTCAAGTTAAAAAATGTTTATGAAAATGAATGCAAACTTCAAAAAAGCAATAGTGTGGCATGCAATATTTTGTAGTAAATCTTTTTAGTAAGCAGCTACATGTATGTGACTCTTCCTCTTGTGACAAACTAAAGAACAAAAATCAAACATTTAACATTCAACATCTCCTTATGTAATAAGCCCATCAAATAAAATGTATCCAGAAAAAAGAAAAAACAAGCAAACAGAAAAGCTCCACAACATCAGCATTGTTTTTACATGGATCTAATGCTTTTCAGATGCAGCCTGGACTGATACTATTGCTGAATATTATCAGTGAGCTCCATTAAAATGTATTTCTGCCTGCATATTAACAAATATCAATTACAGATTTGCTATTTTAATTGCTCACAATTTCCTCATTTTCCCTCTCCCTCTCTGAGGCTATGAGCATGGACTTGCAGTACCTATTGTCTGACAATATCTGAAGTAACTATCTGTTCCCAACACTATTAGGTCAGCTGAATAGGAGGGTGATCAAAACAGCTCAATACCATGTCTCAAATACTGCCTGGCTCAAGCTTCTGCTTTCACACAGTGCTGCAGAGCAGCTCGTCCAAGCTCTCACTGTGATCCAGAGAGGTCATTTAAATTCTCTGTGGGTTGGCTCTCTGTCCAGAGAGAGGAACAGCCTCAATTTCCAAGAGAGCCTAATACTTCTGATTCTCAGTTCAAGGTACCCTGGTGTGTACCAAGGTATGACCTGAAAAGGGGAATAATAAAATAACTAGGGCTATCCACATGACTGTCTCTTCTTTAAATTATTAAATTTTTTTTTAAGAGAAGAAATGCTTTGTTGAATTGGGAGACAAAAGCTAATAATCCAAACGTTTTTGTGGGAGACGAAGCCTGAAAAAATTCTGCTTTGGAAGGATGGAGACATTTTTTCCTCTTGTTTCTTGGACTGCCCAGCTCCTCTGGCTGCAGAGCTGAAGGCAGAAAGGGACTAGAGAGTATTAAGGAGAAACACCAGAACCTTCAACTACCATGAAAAGAGACCAACTCAGAGACCACCACTCTCTCCTGCCCTGGCCTGACATGGAGATCCTGGGCACCAGACACCCAGCTGACCAGCACACATACTCTAGGGCTGGGTGATAGATTTAGTATGTGTATACTTAGGGGAAAAATGAGCTTAGATTGCCAGGAGTATCGCCAATGCCAGACCCTGTTAACTCTTCAGAAGCAGAGACTCTTATAAGGAAAACAAATGCAGTGGAGTGAGCAGTCAGGCTGAGTAAGGAATCCACAATTGCCCTGCTCTCTTCTTAGTGGAGGTGCCATAGCATCACGAGTTCAAATTCTGGATTAACCAGTTTTGTCCATTAGGAATCTAACAGGTTCTGGAAGTTATCTTAGCTGGTAGCTGCTTCCAAAATTTAAATAAAAAAAGGCATCTGCTGAGAAAAAAAGGAGATGACTGGCAAGCTAGTTTCTGTTTAAACTAGATTAGCTGCACCTGGACATTTCAAGCATTGTTTCTTGATGTCAGCAACTACCCAAATGTGGCCCAAGACAAAAACTAAACTCCAGAATCATTAGGTTTGTTGCCTGATAAGAAGTGGTCATTCATAAACTATCTAGCACTGAAGATATATTTAGCAGCACCTGACATCCTTCTGCTACTACTAATAGCTTTCTATTAGGCTACAAGAGACCTCATCTCCCTTATTTCTTACTTTATCTCTTTTATATCTATTTTTATACTTTTGTTTATTTGCTTTTACTCTCAAAAGGCTGAGATAAGCATACTCAACAAATGTATTCTTAGCTTAGGCCTCTTGTCGCATTCCTGCAGGACAAAGCAATTGTAGATCTGCTTGCAAATGTTATGTTACTTCTTTCAGTTGTCTTTATGCAATTTTGAATTAGACTTTCAGTATCTACCTGCAGGGAATTCATGCTGAGCCATAAAAGCCTATTACAGCAGTGACTGGTGAGACACTAAAAATACCTTAGTCAGAAACAGCTTGTTTCAGCTCTTTATCGGGCACTAAGAAAAGTGTGATGCGTAATGCCTTACTGGAGAAGGATCATTTCCAGAGGAGAAGCACAATACTCCTGGAAGTTCAGAAGGAGAAAAAAAGATTGTGACAATCTAGGCACTGGATGTTCCCTTCTACATAAGAGAAAAGTCTTCACAAAGCAGCTCAGAATACTTAAGAGAAGCTACCCTGAAAAAAGGTAGTTCCAGCTCAGTGCTCTTATTCATATCAACCATTGCTCTTACTCCCTTCTCTAAGACGACTTCAGGTTACCCCTTCCTCCCTCTGTTTGTAGAGGCTGATGTGCTGTGAATAACAAGGTGATTGGGAACTCATGATGCTCTTCCACACCAGAAATCCTGCTGCCTGAAACATGGCTGGAGTTTTCTGACTCTTCTTTGCCATTCACAACCCCCTTTTTACACAGAACTGCTCCGTGTTTTCTTTGCTTCATCATTTACCAAATCTTAAAGTCTGAGTACTGATGCAACATACAGTCATAGGGTCACCATCAAAAATAATTCTTTAAGGTTTTAGTCTTCTAGGAACTATAATAATTCCTGTCTCTAATTTTAATTCAGATCTTGAGCTTGGGCTTGGAACAAGATTAAATAGCAGTCCATCTACTTGCAATTATTCCTTCCAGAAGTCAAGTAGTGGATAAAAAATGCTACTGGCCATGAAGATCAATAATTCTGATACAGCATCATTTTTACCTGTTATTACATTGTGTGACATGATTTAAAACTGAGTTTCTGGCTATGCAGAAACTATTATCCTCATTTTTTTCCTATAGCATAATGTTCCCACACTTCAGATGCAATGCATTATATAACTGATTTTTCACAAGGAAATAGAGTTGACAACAGCAAAAAGGATATCTGATGCATTGACTGTAATAATTATTCAGAAAGACTATTTTAAACTGCCTAAATCAGTGAGTACTGAAGGACTGCTGCTCCAGCACATGCCCACTCATAGGAAGAGCTGCCACGGTGAGTTGTAGGCCTTCCATTGAGAAAAGAGAAAGTTCTGTAATCAACACCCTTATTATGTAATTATTATTAATAATTATTTGTCCAAGCATTTCTGGTCAGACAAGTACCTGAGAGATCAAATTAGCTTGCTTGTTGTCACATTTCCCTGAAGCTCAAGCTGTGATTTCTGGCTGCTCTCTTGTGGTCAGTCCTCCAGCAGTGGGGCAGCTGCCTATGAGCCTTTCATAGGCCTCATCTTGAGTAACTCTCAACTGCACTTGCAGGACCAAGGGAAGAGGAATTCCTGAGGATCCATGACAGCATGCTTTTAAAGAGATGTCCATATGCTGAAAAGAGGGCTTAAGCAACTTGTCCTTTGGATACTGCTGAAGGCTTCTACGGGGGGTGACTGACCCTGAAGTGAAAGAAAGAATAATAATATGAGGATCAGGAGTTTCTTAATGCTCCAAGTTCCATGAACTGGAAGCTATTAAAAATCATAAGAAAGGAAATGCCTGAGCCCCACAAAGGTCCACACAGAGTTCAGACAATGCAAGCTAAAAATTGTGCAATACAAGCAGCATGGTTACTACATCTTATTTGAATGAAGTGTAAATAGAGTTAGTTCATTTATTAAGTGGAGCCTTCCTTCTCTATTATGTTTATGTGGAAACATCTTGTTTTCTTTCTAAATGGAAAACTAAACTACAAACCCTCTATCACTTCCTTAAAATTATTTTTCCCTCTTCCATGAAGCAAGTCCTGAACACAGACAAATCCAATAGAGCAGCTCTATATAAGGCATATTTATTTAATACGGTAAACCCGTTACATGGTGTTAGCATGGGGCAATAGTGTAAACTCTGATATCAATAAGTAAGTTTTACATTATCTGTAAAAGAGCTCAGTAAAATGCAGAGACTCAGGCTCTATTGTTCCTGCTTATAAGGTGACAAACCCAGAACTATCTATTTTTAATGCTGCTTCTAACTGAAGTAAGTGGAAAATCAAATTTGAGGGGTTTGAGTGAACATCAGAACTGAAAAAATAGGGCCAGAAAAGAGCTCACTGGCATTCTGCCACCAGCCTAGAAGCCCAAGATATTATACAGTCCGTAATAAAATAAGTGAAGAAGAAAAAATATCATATAATACTGTTATTAAGCCTGACAAATATTTATTGCCTCTTTGAGTACTTCTTCTAAATTGCAACTCTTACACCTATGAACACAATTAGAACAAATTGGAAAGCTAGCAGCATCCAGAAAAGGAATAAATTTTCCAGAGTCCTGCTGAACCTAATGGCTACGATCATGTTATTATCTGATACCAGCGTTAAACAACCAATTGCCACAAGTCCACAATGAGCATCTTAAAAATGACCGATTTTGCCCTCAACAATTTGTTCCATGTTTTTAATGTGAAGATATATAAAGGTTACCTTGTGACAAATCTCACATGTAACAGTTGTCATAAAAAAAAAAAAGGGTTCCTGTGAAAAGGCATGTTGTTTGGAGTTGAATCTGACTTCTGTGACACACTTCTTCCAGTACAAGTTCTTGTCATTGATGTTTAACTGAGTCATTGTACACTCAGCTCTGCTTGACAGCAACTGATGTCATTCACTCTTAGGAAATTCCCATAAGCTGGCTTTAGCAAATCTCAGGCTTTGCCCATTGATCAGAGAATGAATCCCTGGACACCACAGTCTCTGTGAAGGTGAGAGACTTTGAACTGCTAAACAACTGTGAAAAGGAAAAATCAACCCTTGTTCAGAAGCTGATTAAAGTCAAATCTCAAGCTGCAGAGTTCAAATGAGTCCAAGAATTCCCAAGATGTTTATTGGTCTGAGAAAACTGAGCTTACACATTTGAGGGTCTACGGGTTTCTCCTGCTTACTGAGTCATGTTTGGTTTCAGGAGCATTATAAAAAAAGATTTTGTTATAAACTGACAAGTGGCGCTAATCCATGGTCACTGTAGCAAAGCCTTCCTGAACAAATAGCTAAATATCTAACTAGTTCCTAACTAGGAACTCTAAATTTGAGTGTATATATCATGAATGATTCCTGGAGGAGGAGGATTTGTCAAAACTCTGAGCCATAGCTGACGAGGACACTGAAATCTTGAAAAAAACTCCTTCAGAAACTGTTTTGCCACAGCCACTGTGCAATTCAAGAAACTACCCTGAGAATTAGAATCACTGCTGTAAAAATCTCTAGCAGCTACCATTGAGTTTAAGCTGGCAAGTAACCATACACTTTGTCTTAGACCTTCTGCTTAGCATTATGCACTACATTTGTTGCTTCATTCTTGTAAACCTTAACTACTCATGATGAAAACCTTCATAGAATGTCCTTGGAAGAAAATGACTCACTTTACCTGAATTGGTCAATGCTATCACTAGTGTCTGGCCACTTTCCAAGTATGGCTTGTTCAGAAGATAATAACTGATCTTTTGCGAAAATTATCAACCACATGAAATAACTTCAGGATAAGATAATTCATAACAAGTGCCTACACATATCGGGCCTTTCATCTTTCTGATTTTTTCTAATTTTTTTTTTTTAAGCATATATTGTGGAGCCTCAACTAGCCAGAGACCAACAAATTCCCTGAAAACTGAGTTAAAGATGAACAAGACAACAATAACTGTTGACCCGGCATTGTTGGCAAACTGTGCTACATTTCATGCAATGGTTTCAGCCTATCTAGAGTACTGCTGACTGAGGAAAAGAGCTCTAATAAGGCCATTGCAGATTACATGCTTAACAGCCACATTTTCCAAGAAAATAAAGGAAACCATTAAGAAGAAAAAAGAAAAATGCAAGAGCTTCCTCAACTCTGAGCCAGTCACTCTGCAGCAATTACATATACTCATGGACTGGTCAAAGAGATGCTCTTATCTCTGAGACTGTCTTCAGCTGATTTACTTTCTTCTCTATAGAAACTGTGTGTTACCGTGTTTTTCATCAAACAGCTGAGGGGACAATCAAAAACACTGAGCATAAAGCTGGTTGTATATTTACACAAGTTCCTTGTTTGAGCTCTGAAGCCAGCTTTTACTGCAGCACTCCAGTGAAAAGTGCTTGTTTATGCTTTTCCTGTTATAAGCTGAACTACTGAACTAAGAGTGATCATTTGGGAGACTGAATCCTGAAGGCTTTAATTAATTAATTTCAAGTTGCAGGCAATTAAAGACGGGGATCCTTAACTCTTAGTAAGATATAGAGGAGATATGCTGTAAGGCAGCTTATGAACACTGCATCAGAATAATGTAAACTACTAGTGGGGGAAGAGAGGAGAGCAGAAGATCTATGTATGTACTTATTTTATTCACCCTACCTATATAGGTTATCACTGCAAAAAGAAGGGAAGTGTTGCAGGAACCCTGTATTAAAAAATAAGCTGAAAATGCAAGACTAGGATGAATGCTGTGACAAGGAATCATTTTTGTCTCTGGTTATAAATGACAGCTTTGAAAGATCCAGTTGGGCTGAACTCTCTTCAAAAATGGATCTTTTGAATCTACCACAGGAAAACAGAAGGGGGTTCTTTCAAGTAGAGGAATGATCTGAAACCACAAACCATCTGGTTCTTTCTTTGATCTCCTTATTAAGTGGTAGAATTTTCAATTAGAAAAAATAAGATTGGAGCCTTTTTCTGCATTTGTCTTACCTTATAACAGAAGATACACAGAGATTCCAGTACTGCGTAAAGACACAGCCACTACGAATTTGGCAAAACTGAGCTGACTGTCTACCTCACAATTCCTTAAAGACAAGTTCCAAGAAAAACATTTATGAGTTCTTTAGAGAACTATTCAAGCAGAAGGTGTGAAGGTCCAAGATAGTGATTCAAAAAGAAAAAAATCTTACCTCCCTCCCCTCCTCTGATGCCTGAGAGTCTGTCTGTACCTAGCCTTATCCAGAAGACGTATTTGGGTGCCAAACATCACACTGTCCCAAATGGCTGGAGATAGTACTTTCTTGCTTGAACTGAACATTTGATACGAACATATCTCTCTTCTCAGATTCCTTGAAACTCACAAAATAGGCATCCCTAGGAGACCCATATGAAGGCCTGATCTGTACACATCGCACAGACACTGCGTTTAATGAAAAGCACAGTGGCAGCAGTAACTGTGGTGACAGGGATCGCTGTTTATACAATGCCTTAATGATTAGGGCAGTTGCCAAGTTAGGAGGAGGCCAAAGACACAGCACTGTATTTTGCCTCCAGGAGCAACTCGTAGATCAAGCTCTCCATTGCACCCTGCCAGCAGATTCCTGGGGTAACGCAACCTGGAGCAGAGATGGCTCAGGAGAGAACACAGCTGGTGAAAGCTCTCAGGCTACAGCGTGTTTTCACCTGTGAACTCTTTCTTTCCTTTCATCTTACGATCACTACCAGAACTTTGAGTTTTGGAGTCACTCAGATTAGATGTGCAGACCATGGCCATGGTCAGCTGCTGTGGTACCACAAAAGGCAATTCTGTAGCAACAGGAGATATGAAGTGAGCCTTAAGTTTCTTAAGTTAGCAGAACTGTGCTGCCAGAAACAACAGGCCTGTGAAAGCACCGGTGGAATGAATGTGTCAGGAACCATGGCACTTTCAATATTTCTGATTTAAAAAAAATATAGTTGGAGGAAATAATACAGAAATTGCCAAATATTTTGGCCGAGTCATGTTTCCATAAAAGTCAGTGGGCAACTTGCCATGGACTTTTAAAAGACAAGGATTAGACTCTAAATAGCTCATTTATGAGGAACAAGTGATATTTTAATGTACCAGTATTTTTCCAAACTGTTTTAGGAAACTTATTAATAACTGAAAAAATCTGAAAAACCCCAAACCTTGAAAAATGCTTAATTACCATAGCAACGCCTCTAATACATACTGTCAGATATCGTAACTCCAATGAGACACAGAACTGCCACGAACAGACGGCTCCTTCTAAAATTCCTTGATTACTAAAATCAAGGAATTGCACTGCATAATATTCTTTAAACACAATAAATAAAAATTGGCTTCTCTTGCCATTAGTTACAGTTAGCAAACAGGTTTCTACACTTTTCCATAAACAGAGATCACCTTTACTTAATGCTCTTAAAGATCTTTTAGCTACAAAAATAAATATGGAATTGAGTTAAAATGAATGGTATTGCAACATCTGCAGGGAGCCTTTCCTTACATAACTCAGTCTCACTGAGGGAGGCGAACAGTCTGACTCCTGTCAGCATGAAAATTCAACATGCTTGGTTTGAAAGACATTGACTTGCTGCATAAACACTACTCTTCCTGTCTCCTAATAGGAAATAAATTTATCATAGTGTTATTAGTAGTGGTTATAGATTCAAAAGGTGATAATCTGCCTCTTAAACCACTGTGTTGCCTCAGTTTAGCAAAATACCTGACAATTTTTGGTGCAGAAAAGTATTGCTGGTATGGTAGAGGCTGGTGTGGTATTGCAGGTATGGTGGAGGTTCAGCCTAAGAAACTTAGAAGACAATTCAAAGTGGTCATATCCATTACAGTGGACATGATTCACACATTAATGATCTTAACACTGATCTCTTACAACTGCAAAAAATTTTAGGTAAGGATGGAAAATTTGCCTACTTGGTGTTGGCATGCCTGAACAACACCACTGTTTGAGGAGGAAGACCACAAAAAATCCTGGTGTACATGTACAGCATACATGTGTCTGTTTGCCAACACTAGTCCCACCGAAGCTGAGGACACATGCTGCAGGTGACAGTGAAGGGTGGGTAGCAGGTGGGCTCAGGGGAAGCAGCATGGCCATGACGTGGCAGGGACACGTTTGCACAGCATGCTCTCCCAACTCAATTCTTTCCAGTTGTTTTTAACTGCTGAAGAGCAGAGACCCTGATATAATAAAGGATTTTCCTGATAAACACAAAGTACCATAGGGAACAAGTATACAGCTTTGTGGAGAAGCAAGCCATACACTTGTCCCACTTTATTTCTGGCTATTTATAGCATACTTGAACATTCTGACAACAACAAACAATGTTGTAGGCTAGCTATTTAAACCCCCTGCTGAATGTATCCCTGCAGGAATGAGAGGGGTTTATTAATTTTCTAGCCAGAGAGAATTAAGCTTGTGATTCACTGCAGAATATGCCAAAACAAGTCAGCCACTGAATTTTTAAACTTTCTCTTCTTATAGATGAACTTGTAGACTGTTACCCCAATTACCTCTCTCCTCTTCGTGCATGAGTCAATCATTTTATACACACACAAAAAATATCCAATTCAACACCAAAACATCCCAAAGCTCTCACCATTTCAGCAAAGAAAGTAATGTATAATAGCAGAGGGGAAAAAGAAAAAAAAACTGCAATGCTGAGGTGCTGGAATTTTTCTACATTCAAAATCCATGGACTCTTGAGCAACAGGTTAAAAGGAATCATGCTTTGGAGGGATGACACCAGAGAATCATAGAATGATAGAATCATAGAATTCTTAGAGTTGGAAGGGGATATTAAAGGTCATCTAGTCCAACTCCTCTGCAATGAACAGGGACACCACAGCTAGATCAGGTTGCCCAGGGCCTGATGAAGCCTTGCCTTGAAGTCTCCAGGGACAAGGCATCAACCACATCTCTGGGCAACCTGTTCCAGTGCCTCACCACCCTCCCTGTTAAAGACTTCTTCCTTATATCCAACCTAAATCTACCCTCTTTGAACTTGAATCCATTTCCCCTTGTTCTATCACCAGAGACCCTGCTAAAGAGTCTGTCCCCTTCTTTCCTGTAGCACCAACTTCATCACACTACAGGGAAACTTTAATTCTGCCATTACTGTCACCAGGGAAATTGAAGTTAATTCTAGCTACCACCTTCTCAGACTTCTGGTAAAAATGGTATAGCCTATTTTTGAAACCTCTGTAAATATCTCTAATGACTTTTACTGCTGCCTATATCAATTTCCTGACTAGCACACTCCAGATAGCCTAAATTAAAATATGTTTGATATTATGTGTCATTAGTAAGTGAGCACTCTTACCTTTTATATACAAGACATGTTTGCATCATTTGCATTTGAAAAGAATGAGCTATTTTCAGCTTTGAGAGAATTTAATCCACATTATTTCTGCATAATTTTGCATTCATCTTAAAAATTCTCTTTCTCCTGCCATACCTTTCCTATCCCTTGCACTGCCCATTGGTCCATATCTCTCATGAATACTGCTTAGGAACTCCAAATTGGGAGATGAAAGCTCAGTCCTGCTCTGTTTTTCATTAAAGCATTTCAACAATGTCTGCTGGGATTATCCATGGATAATAATTTAAGAAAATAATATATTTACTACATAGAAGGTAGACAAAATAAAACCGGTCTTCTGCTAGATTAATATTTGTGCTAACTTAGCACTAGAAATTTTTCTTCTAATCAAATTTTCATCCCTCATCTTCCTAGACCTTTTCATGTTCATTTTATTTTTTGCAGCAGATCTGTTCATCATCAATAAAAATCAGCACTGAAAAAAATAGAAACCAGTCATCTCTTCTGTGGGAGTAAATAAAAGTTGCTCTTGAAGAACTTAAGTCATCTCATATACCTTTTACCAGTGCAAGGATGATCTCTATTCTATGTACAGGATCTAAAGGATATATTCTGCAACTGAAATTTCTTCCCTCTCCCTTTTTAGTCTGTATATAATGTCCTATGGGAAATAAAGGCAACATATGTGATCTGACAGTAAACATGTTTTTCAGTCCTATCTTTATAATTATTTGCACCGGTGATCTATTCATTGTTTACATAAATGACATATATGTTCATTTTTCTCAAATTGTCCAACTGTAATTCTTCCTGGTTTCTCAAGACTTCATGTTAATTGTTAAAGAACAAGCTTTGATTGGAACTCTCCAGAAATATAAGTATCCAGCACTCAAGGCCTTTGAAGGATTATTTTCATTACCTTGAGGAACTAAAGGCACAACTCTTCTTGTTTATGAGTTCAGCATGCAGGCTTTTGTTCAACACTGGCAAAAATGCACAGCTACTGGTGGTGACTGCATTGAAAAAGAGAGTTTTATAGCTGAGAATTTGCTCTATCAAATGGTGTCATTGTGCTCTTTGAATCAAGTGTAGTTTCCATGGAAATAATTAGGAGGCATTACTTTCAGAGCAACCTTCATAAATGCAGCTGTAGGCAATTCCTCTTCACTCAATGCAACCCAGGCAAGCCAAAAGGCTGGACAAGCATGCATTATATAATTGCTTCAGTTTCTACGGTTCAAGATACACAAACTGATCTTGGGTCTGGCTAATCTCTCACATCCCCTTAACTGCTATAAACTTAACTAGATTACAAGCTTAGTTGATAGGCTGATATTTGATTGTGTATCACAGCTTCTGTCATGCATAGGAATACCCAGCACTCAGAAGGAACAAGATGGGCTACTCCTGGACTACCACTACTTCTAATAGTATTTCAATTTTATAAAAACGGTGTAACAATGAAGTCGAATACTATTAATTCCATAGGAATTCTGACACATTCAGTGCATGAGGTCAGTGTTGTCCTATGTTAAATTAAGGCTGTGCTACTCCATACACCTGCCTATTTTCTTCCAAATCTGAATGTGGACAGGGGGATCTGGGATTCTGTCCCTGCCTCTCTATTCAAATCCTGTATCATGCTGAAAATGTCACCCAAACCACAGTTTTCAAAATGTGACCACAAGTTATGCATTCCTCATTGGATATCTAATATGAAACAGCTGGGGATGATTTACAGGCATAGTGAGTACTCCAGCTGGAGCCAGTTCCCTTTGCATTAAATTTTATAAAAAGGTTAAGTGCTCTGAAATATGAATTCCAAGCTGGCTGTCTAAAAGTAGTGGGTATTTCTGACAATGGGATAGTAACACAAACCATTCCTATAGGAATACGATGACAAGCTCACTAACATTTGTGAATCACTAACAGCAAATCTACAGAGATTTGAGTAGTGCAACTGAAAGATTCCAGGTGCCCTATCACAGTGCAGGACCCACAACTCTGAATTAGCAGTACACAAGACATCAAAAGGTTTTGCATAAAGCAAGAGCAAAAATTGAACCCCTTCTCCTACCACATATATCCACGTTACACACACAGACAAATGAGAATTAAGAAAAGTGCAAGAGTAAACAAATAATCCAGTGTAAACTACATGCAGGTATTTTTAAATGAGAACAATTATGGCAACATTGCAAGACAGACCTCTTTCAAAAAAGTTTGGTGTTTCTCCAGTTCTAAAAGCTCATGAGGCTCTGCCCCCCAACAGAACATGAGGAAAGGGACGCATCTTCCAGCATACCCAGGTTACCTAATGCCAGCATCCAAACCATCAAAACAGGGACCACTTGCATGTTTCTGGGTCTGAGTCCTGCCCTAGCGCCTGTGTCCTGCTTAGACAAGATTAGGGGCCCAGTTCTTTGCACCTTGATTTCCACTGAAAGGAAGCCCAGCTGAACACCTTAGAGGCAACCATAATATGTTCTTATAAATATCCAGTGTTAGTAAAGGGATCAGCAGTCACATGTAGACACAAGCTAATCTAATCAGAAAGATCTGGCAAAGAACCATAAGACCTACCTATCTCAACCAGAACATGGCAGGCCTGTGTTAAATTCCTTCTGCTGCTGCCTGAGGGAATCTGACTTGACATCTCCCACATCCAGGTGAATATGCTGATCACTAGGTCGGCTATTTTAAGGCACAATGGTGAGGAGTCCCATTATTTCTGTTCCAACTGTTCCACTTTGCATGGATTGAATATTCATTAGGCTCACAAGGGAATGAAAGTATAAAAGTATGTCTCTAACTGGTTTGTTAGGATGCTCAGCGGGGAAAGTGGATGAGCAATGTGAAGGGATACAAAAAAAGTGAGGAAAAGTGAGTCTAGTTCTTGCTTGAATTCTTGCAACAAAAGCAAAAAACCATTCTCGTGAGCAGGAGCACTCCCCTAGGTGACTGCACGGACCATTAGCTTTCTTCCCTTCCCTTCCCTTCCCTTCCCTTCCCTTCCCTTCCCTTCCCTTCCCT
>NC_034409.1:24206822-24220331 GCF_002078875.1 Numida meleagris | reverse complement strand
GATTCTATGATTCTATGATTCTATGATTCTATGATTCTATGATTCTATGATTCTATGATTCTATGATTCTATGATTCTATGATTCTATGATCATAGGGGCTGGAGAAGATGTTCTCCAGATGTTCCTTCCAACATTAACCATTCTGTGATTCTGTTATTCAGTGGAGGTAGGACTGGGTGAAAGATAAAATGAAGAATAAAAAGTGTTTTGGGTTTTTTTTCCAAAGAAATATTTCACTGTAGAATGGTCTGGGCCTCTGTGCCAGCTGAAGTGTTAGCTGACAGTGATTACACGTACGATTGCAGGATAATCCAAGTTGGAATGGACCTGAGAAGGTTTCTAGGGCAACATCTTTCACAAAACAGGCTCAGCTCTCAGGTCCGAACAGACTGCTCAGGGCTTTATCTAGTCTAGTCTTGGTAGCCTCTAATGGTGGAGTCTGTACAAATTTCTGGGGCAACCCGTTTCACTAATTGACTATCCTCATGAGCAAAATATGCAAAATGTGGGCAAAATTACACTGCAGAGAGGGACCTGGGGGTGCTGGTGGATGACAGGTTGGCCATGAACCAGCAGTGTGCCCTGGTCGCCAAGAAGGCCAATGGCATCCTGGGATGCATTAAAAAGAGTGTGGCCAGCAGGTCAAAGGAGGTGATCCTCCCCCTCTACTCTGTCCTGGTGAGGCCTCACCTGGAGTATTGCATCCAGTTCTGGGCACCTCAGTACAAAAAATACAAGGATCTCCTGGAAAGAGTCCAGAGGATGGCCACAAAGATGATAAAGGGCCTGCAGCATCTCCCCTGTGAGGGAAGGCTGAGTGAACTGGGTCTGTTCAGCCATGAGAAAAGAAGACTCAGAGGGGATCTGATCAAAGTCTATAAATATCTAAGGTGTGGGAGACAAAGGGACGAGGCCAGACTTTTTCAGTGGTGTGTGATGACAGGACAAGGGGAAATGGCCACAAACTGAAGCATAGGAAGTTCCACACAAATGTGCGTAAGAACTTCTTCACAGTGAGGGTGACGGAGCACTGGAACAGGCTGCCCTGACAGGTTGTGGAGTCTTCTTCTCTGGAGAAGATACATATCCAGAGAAGACCCACCTGGATGCCTACCTGTGCAACCTGGTCTACGGAGCCTGCTTTGGCAGGTGGTCAGACTCGATGATCTCTGGAGTTCCCTTCCAGCTCCTACAATTCTGTGATTCTGTGATTCTGAGCTTTTCCACATCCACCTCCCATGTTCCTATTTATGCTCTGCCATTAAAATTCCCACCATACACTCCTGGTAAGTGCTTGATTTTGTCTTCCAGACTTCTCCAATAGTATTGGAAACCTACTATCAGGTGCTCCTCAAGCCATGTTTTCTCCAGGCTGAGCAAGACCAATTCCCTCAGCCTCTCTTCACAGGGCTAGTACTTCTGCATCTGAGCAGATTCGTGGCCCCTCACAAATCTTGCCCACTTGATCAACTGGAAAACCAGCCTGAACTCTAGACTTGTACTCTGGATGTGGTCGTAAGAGCATTGAGAGGAAGGGGAATCATTTCCTTGAGCCACCATCTGTTTGATAGCTCAAAAATCTGCCAACAATTTATAAAGCTCTTTTAGTATTTAGTCTTTCTGCAGTCCAGGGTAGATGAAACATACATTGCAACATAGACTGCTAAAGTATCAGAAAGACTTCAAGCCCTTGCTGTATGATTCCCTAAGGATAGACTGCTGTTTGCTTTTTTTTAGTGCAGTTCATTTTCTCTATTTGTTGCCTTCCAAATCCTTCTTAGGATGGAACATTGAAATTGGCATAATACCTTTTGTGTGGGCAGTATGCCACGCTAACAGATGGCCATGCTAGTGGACAAGTTATGTGCATTAATTTTGATTAGGATGGGCAGAAATCCTAAAACAGCCATCATTGTAGAGCTTTTGAGCATGTTCTTACAGGCATAAGTCATCACCGCTGCACTCAGAGATGCAGCTCTGAATATCCCAGAATAGCTTGTGTCTCCATGTAAAGTGCTTCTGTGCTAGTGAATCAGATTAATTTTTGAGACAGCGTAATAATATTTAAAAGTCTACATAAACTTCCCTCAAGTTGTCATGGCTACCAGTAAACACATTTCCGATGACCTCTAACTCCTGTGTCTCACACAAATTCTTAAAGCTTCTCTTTCTCAGACAAGCAGCCTTCTAGTCAGTATTGTAGTATTTTTTTACAGTCATATTTTCCAGTGTAGACAGGTAGATAAGTGGTTAAATAGATTGATCCTTCTGTTTGAAAAATTTCAAAGCACAATTCCACATATGCGTTTCTTAAAATTTGTGGTATGCTTTTCCTAAATAATTTTAATGTCTGAATGTTTAATTATACCTAAAATTGTAATAAGGGATTTTGAAATCAGGATCTGTTAAACAGAAGGACAACTTTAATTCAGAATTCTGGTTGAGGGACCACTGACAAAGTTATTGTCTATGGTGATTATATATCTGTTTATAGATTTATACTTTATCAGCCCCTACCTAGGGAAAATGCCTTCTGAATTATTTTAAACCAGAAGACCTAATCTGGAACTGTCAAAACAAAGTTGGTTTTCCAAAGACAAGCTTTCATTAAGAGGTATTGCACATTAATAAAGATTTGTGTTTTCAACTTTTATCTCCTCATTAAATATAATCTGTCCCAGTTATTTAATTTTTTTAATAGTAAAAAAGGATTAAAAATAAAAAAATAATTGAGCAGTATTTTCTGAAATTATCTCATGAAAAATGTAATGGAACCAGCTTTTTGGATCTTTTTAGATTTTGGGAAGCAAAACAAATTACAAGATCATATTATCTTTATCTCTAAATCCACTGCCTTTTTTTTAGGTAACATTATGATATGGTAAGTGCATTATCCTGATAAAAACACAAAGCCAAGAGGCAGTGCTGTTATTTGTTTTACTGTTATATTTGTGAGCTTTTATCTAGCTATGGGAGCCAGCCAGTGAGCAATGAGTAGGGATCATTTTTCGGAAGCTGATTATTGCTGCACTGTCAGTATCCATCAAAGTGGTACATATCAGAATCAATGATACCGCATTGAAAATTATCAGAATGCCATGAAAATTGACTGTGAAAGAGAATTTGAGTATTGTTAGCCTAGGGAAAAAAAAAAGAAAGCTGAGACAACACACGGAAACCATGTTGAAGTATAAGAAAGGAGGCAGTGAAGACTTTAACTGATTCATAAAGGATGTAGGGGATGCATTAGGAAAAGATATCTTGACACTCAGAATGGTTGAACACTGAAACAGGTCATTGGGGTGAGTTTTGCAGTATCCAGCACTGGAGGGGTTTTAATCACTTTATGTTAACAAAATAGAGAAGGCATGTCTAATCTTTCAGTTGGTAATGGATTACATTTTTTGTTCAGGTTCCAGCTGTGTTTTTTTTCTATTATTATTAAATGCCTTGTCATCATATAGATTTAACATTTCCTTTTCTGTTTTATCTTACAATGATATACATTATAAGATTAAAATCTTTAATTAAAGGGAAATACATCATTTTACACTGATACATAACGTATATAAAAAATGAATGCATAAATGCAAAATGTAAAATATAAAATACAAAATAAAATTAAAAATATAAAATAAAAACTGTACAATATAAAATGATTTTCAGATCTTTCATATTTTGAGCATTTCATTGTGTTCATCTTAAGACAATAGTTGGAAAATATTAATGAATAGATTTCTAAAATTGCATAAATTTTTAAAAACTTGATTAAAGCAAATTTATATTTTTAGGAGGATTTTTTAAGACTTAAAATACCCAAGTTCAAAGTACTGTTGATTTTTTTAGGAGACTTCTTAACAGAAAGTAGACTGATGACAACACACTAGATTCTGAGCACTTCCTTTAGGACTGATGGTGAAACTCCAGTGCTGGAGAGAAGCCTTAAGACAAAAGAGTGATTGTAAAATCCCATATGATTACATCATTTTTGGAAAGCAGTCCCAGTGCCCTAATGTAGAAGACAAATTGGTCATTTTTGTTTCTTACCAAAATCCACACAGCAGTTGAGTAAAATGATACACTGTGGAACATCTATATTGTCTCATATCTGGAGTGAGTGCACATTGTCTTCAATGTGAAAACTTTACATGTCTCATGACTTGAATGTCTCCTGACTCAAACAAGGAACATTTAAGGTTAGAATATCATTTTTTAGCCTGTTAGCCCTTGGTTTTTAGCTATGTAATTATGAAATACTAATTAGTGTGTCTTTCTCAGTTCCAAATGGATAATTACAAGTCATTGGTTGATTTTCATAGAATCATAGAATCATTAAGGTTGGAAAAGATCACTAAGATTATCTAGTTCAAGCATCAACTCACCACCACTACGCACACTAAACCATGTCTTTCAGTGCCACATCTACACATTTTTTGAAAACCTCCAGAGACACTGCCTCTACTGCTTCCCTGGGCAGCATGTTCAAGTGCCTCACCACTCTTTATGAGAAATTTTCTGAACACTATGTTCAATGTTTGTGACCAGACAGTAGAAGTTTTCCTACAGTATAAAGAGCCTAATCTAAAAAAAACATAAATGAAATAAAGAAAGAAAAGCACCACAATTGAAGTCTGAATTCTAGTGTTATTCCAATGTTACTTTTCCAAAGGAGCAGCAATTTCTAGTGACCTGCCAGAATAAATGTCAAGTGCAACTGAGGCTATGAAGGACTCGTAGCTTTAGTCCTACAGGCATGCAATAAATATAGCAGAATTTGAAAAATTGATGAAGTAGGGGACCTGGAGATTGCATATCTGGAATGTCTCTCTCAAATGATCCCAAGGTAGAATCACCAGCTTTTCTTTATGAGTCACAAAGCAGAGTTAAAGTCCAAGACAATCTGAGTAGACATGCAGGTTTTAGATGACATAAACAATTCATCTTTAAATAGAAAGGGCTTGTCAGTAATGACCTTAATTTTACTTGGAGCTCTACTGTAATGTTGCTTGAAATTAATCAGCTGCATCTGTTGCGTTGTTACTGTGAACTTCAGCAAAAAATTATCCTAGAATGGAAGTCTTCTTATGAACATAGAGAGGATGAAATGAAAGGGCTTTTCACATCCCTCTGCAGCACCTTGCAAATTATTTTATTCCCTGTAATTCATTTTCCTAAAATAAACTTACTTTCCTCCAGAGATGATCATAGCAACACATCCATGAACTTTCCTCACATTCTGCAAAGATCAGATTCAAACTTGCATTACTAGAAAACAACACCAATACGGTAACAGCATCATAGTCCATAGGTCATTTCAAAACTATTCAAAACATACATTTTGTATATGTGCAATTTGGAATGTCTGAAGGCCAGAAGAATGCAAAAGCAAAAAAAAAAAAAAAAGATGAAAAAGACAAATAAACTGAACACTATTGCAGAAGTCGGTGAAGTTGATGAAGTTAAGCCAAGTAGGTATCAGGACTTTTGTGTGAATCTCATTGGGTGTGCATACATACTCTCAAGAAAGTAGATGGTAACAGATAAAATAGCTTTTTTATTCTGATCTTTCAGACATGATTTTTCCAACATCATATTTAGATGATTAACACTATTGCTTACCACTGTAATGTGGAGTAGGTGTCAAAGCAATTCATATAATTACATACATATTGTATAATTTTTCCTGCTTTGAAGTCTTCTAAGTCTCCATTTCAGCCTTTGCTTCACTATAAAAAACTTTTGCACTGTGTAGAAACAGGATTTGCCTCTAAATGAGTTTAATTATCATTCCTCAGAATTGTAGGACTAAGGAGCTGGTACTAAAGATTGTCAGAGGTATGATGGGAGGCCTCATTGTGGCCTTCCAGTACTTGAAAGGAGCTTATAAGCAGGAGAGGGACCGAATTTTTATGTGGTCTGATAGTGACAAGACATGGGGGAATGGTTTCAAACTAAAAAAGGGGAAGTTCAAGTTAGATGTTAGGAAGAAATTATTTGCTCAGAGGATGGTGAGACACTGGAACAGGTTGTCCAAAAAAGCTGTGGATGCCCCATTCCTGGAGATGTTCAAGGACAGGTTGAATGGGGTTCTGGGAAGCCTGATCTGGTGGGAGGTTACTATGTCCTCGGTAGGGGGTTGGAACTAGGTGATTTTTAAGGTCTCTTCCAACCTAAGCCATTCTATGATTCTTAGGACTCTATGATGGAAAGCCACAGAGTATAATGAGAACTGTCAGAGTATTTCCTTCACACACTTTTTCAGTCTTTCTGAAAATCTTGTAGAGGAAATTGTGATGGAAAGCAGCAAAATATTATGTGACAGTGAAAACTATTCTTGAATGCTGACTGTGGGATTCTGCCTGTAATAAACAAGCAATAAACATGTTTTTCAGATGCCTTGGTTAAAGGTGAGATGCAAATAGGACACTGGGCTGTAGACTACAAAAACCAAAAGTGCAGCAGGAGAAGCCTGTAACCACATGAATTCCAAACTTCTTCCTGGAGCGTATTTTTTATTTCCTACCTCAGCATTTTCAGATCAAAAAATTTTTAGATGCAGTACCCAGGGAAAGTGACATAAAAAAAATTTCCTTCTAATATTTACCTACATTTTTCTTTGTCAGTTTGTATGTAATTTTTTTTCTCAGTGTTTGTCACTTTGCACCACTAGATGTAATTCTACAATCTCAGCTCAACACCCATGATCTCTTAAAATGTACAAACTCTATCCTGGCCACCTCTGCATTAGTCATTCCCAAGACCAGCTCAATGCATTATTTTATTCTTCGCTTTCAAGTGAATTCTGTCAGTAATAGTGGTTCTTCTTATTGTTCCCAGAATACAAAATGATCAGAACTCCTCCTCAGCTGAAGACCTACTGATCAATAGAAATAAAATTAAACATAGAAAATTCAGACTTTAATATTTGTATAGAAATATGAATGCCACTAGTATATGAAAATGGTAATTTCAATAAAATATACAGTTATGGTGACTCTGGGGAAATCAAACCTTCAGCTATGTACTGGGAGTGTCCTGAAAGCAGCAGCATACTCCGTGAAGATGTATTAACTATAAAACTGCTTTAGTTAATCCTTCTTGGATGCTTTCTTACAAACCAATGTAAAACTAAAAAGCAGAATAATAATAATAACAATAGAAGAACTAATATAAAAATAAAAGGAAAATAACTGAAGAAGAGCAAATGACTTTCATCTATATGTCTGGCAGTGAATGATATGGCCAGTTTATCTGACACCATAAAAACAAGAGAAGAATTGCCGAGCATAGCAAAAAGCATGAGTCAGATACAGACAGAAAGCAGGAACCAGGAATATCACAAAGTAAATTTATTCATAAAAATATCCATTTACCCCTTTAGCAGTTACAGTTGGAAGTCAAAGGTGTCATCCTTTGGAAAAACAACATTTAGTCAGCATAAATCAATATTAAACATCAGCAACAAAAATTCTTGATGTGTAGGTGTTCTATAGATTTTATAAGATCTCTTTGTGTTTAAGTCTGTGACTTAAATGTGACTAGTAATGCACTAAGATAGATAAACTCTGGGGTTGCAGTGATGGCTGACAGAAAAAAGTATCCTTCGAATTTCTCAGTCAGGTGTTATCAAAATGATCATCACATTTAATTATACTGGCTGATACGCTGACAACATTTTATATTCTTATAGCCATACAGCATTACTCAGGGGGTGGTGAGGCCAGGATGGATGAGGCTTTTAGCAGCCCCATCTAGTGGAAAGTATCCCTGCCCATGGACAGGAGTTTGGAATTAGGTTGTATTTAAGGTCACTTTCCAACACAAACCATTCCACGATTTTATGATTCTATGATAATTTGGAGGAGGAATATAAAATTAGTAAACTAAGGAAATCCTCTGTGTTTTTAATCATTCAAACATGGAGTAGAAATAGTGATGGTAACAGATGACTGTTGAGAATGGAAACAAAAAAATGAATAAATAAGATTTTTTCCATTGATTATCATTTTATTTCCTCAAAACAATCCTACATTTTCAATTAGATTCTTTAGAACTGAATAATTTTTCTTTTGAAAAATCTGAAGTACTGTGACTACACTATGCTTGAATTAATCAGTCACAGGCACTAGTAGTGCATTTAGAAACCAGCACCCAAACTAATCCCTGAAAAAAATAAAATGATTCAAAAAATAGTTCAATGGAAGCCAATGATATTATCACTGAGGTGATGTATTCCACAGTGTAAACAAAAACTGGTACTCTATGAACCCTCATAAATACAAATAAGCTAAAACAGTGCTTAGAGAAAATCTAGATTAATCAGAAAAAGCAAGAAAAAGGCTTTCACTGTTTTGCTAATTTAAGATTTTTTTTCATGTTTCCACCTGTTCCAGTTAATGCAGGTTGTTGCTTGTGAATACAGATTGTGAAACTATTCAGTGATACTTTCTGTCATCAAATTTTAATCAGCCACGTCATCAGTTTATATGAATGTGCTCCAAGAGCATTGTGAACAAAGAGATGAACAAGTGTATAGCTTAAATTCTTACACAACCAAAATTCCTCAGCATTCACAGGACATATGCTTAGCATAGTACCACATGCCTTGGACCACAAAACCCTTCCTAACACCTTCCAACCATCTATAAAAGGCTGTGTTATTTGTAAGGACGAGGAAGAAGCAACAGTACTGAAATGAACTGGAAAGTACAAGCGTGAAATTTGCAGTTCCAGGACTTTATCTTAAAAAAAAATAAAAGACATGAGCACTTTGGGTTCCTAAAAAAGTCTCCTGGAGACCCAGAAAATCAAGATAATCAAAAGTTCTGTTTTAAAACTGTGCTAAAAAAAAAAAAAAGTCACTGCTCTAAATACTGTTTGAGGAGAAAAAAAATTCTGCTTGATTTCATTTCACTGATTTTATCACCACTAAAATACTTCTCTGAACTTTTCATATGATGCCCAAATGTTGGTTATCAAGTGCCTCATTAGGTATTGATCAGTCAGTCTTGCAAATGTCTGATGCATTGAGAAATCTTCTTTTAAGAAATGGCCAGATTAGAATTCTCTAGGGGATGAAATAGTGAAAATCTCCTAATAAAGAATATACAGTCTTACCTGAATTTCCAGATATTGTCCACTGTTTAGCCAAAAATTATATCTGTCAGAGCCCCAGGGAGTGTTTTACTTTTGAGAAAGACATCCACTCTGCCTCTCACTTATTTTCTACTCAGTTGGACAAATACAGCCAATTTAGAAATCAAAACAAAACCCAAACATCCATCTATCTGCAAGAAGGCAGAAAGTCTTATTTCTTTTCTGTACCAGCTGGAAGGTTAAACTTAATAAACACATCTAGCTGTCTTCTATTTTTCTACCACATACTGAATGATGTAATTACAGTGTGCACAAGAATAAAACCTCCACTAATCAGTCTACAAAGCTTCTGCTTAAAGTTAAGGCAAAAGGAATCAAATGAAACCCTGTTTTACTACTTGAGAGTACATTCACAAAAAAATCTCTTGATTATGACTTTCTCTATAGCTCTCTGCATTACACTGTGACACTATAGATGTAGCTATCATTGATTCTGAAGCAGCAAAGGAATGACCTTAGTTAGCTTTCAAAGATGATGTCTTCTTAGACAGGGAATAAAATAGAAATAAAATCACTGAACTGGCCTCTGGGAATGTAGATATGCCGAAGTGAGATAAGACCATACTAAATGACTGCACCAATAAACACGAGATTTTAACAACAAAAATGATGCAAACACTGCATTTTAAAGAGGCAAAAAGGAATATTTAAATTTAAAGGTTATAACTGCTCCAGAGTACCTGAAAAAAGGGAGGTTTATTATACTTAGATGTGGTTCTGCAGCTGAAGCTGTCTTATGCATTCCACTTTAGAAAAGTTATCTTCCTAGGCTTCAAAAATTACAATAATTGCACACTCACTGTGTATATCTGCTGATATCTACCCCTCATTCACCTCTTTTCTACCTATGTGGTATTGTTCATAAAAATGGTTACTTGCCAAATAAACCCCTATAGCACTTAAGCAGTCTAGCCAGGAACACACTTCGAATGCAGCTCAGTTTGAATTCATGGTACTACTAGACTGTGTGTTTGTATCCTGGTAAATATGAGACAGAACATATCCAGCACTAAAAGTGCTCTTTACTACCTTTATAGTTTCAGCCTGACACAGGGGTTATTTCTTACAAAACATGTAACAGAGTACGGTGTCATCACTGATGGCAAAATGAAGGTAGAGTGATAAGAAAATCAAACCCTGCTGCATGAATATAGTGCATGTTTTGACACTGTATCTTTATGTACGTTTGCTGCAGACTGTATGCTATGTTTTATGCTTGCTGTAGTCTTCACATGAGCTAGGTAATAAAAATGTTGCTGCCCTATTTCTTGAATTGACATTTTACATTCTTATCTTGAAGATTTTTCCTTTTCCAAGACAGCTTTAATGAGAATTGAGCATATACCATAATTACAATTACAAACTTTCTTTTTTCAAGTCCTATTAGCAAAACAATTGAAGCAGAAAGTTCAGAACTACTAGTTACTATGCAGTATTTAATGTATTCTGACATAATCACTGGAGAAAAATACTCGGCATTTTCTAAATATTATAGTTGCTGGACCAAACAGACAGAAATTATTATAGTAATGCAATAAAACTCTGAAGAGGGTCTCAAAAAAACCCCCAAAACTAATTACAGTACTAACGCATTTCATTATTGACATAGACTCTATCTCAAATAAGTTCTTTTTGCTTTGTTTTGTTTTCCCCGGGATATCTTGCTCATCCTAGGCTGAATCTAATCCACAGTTAGTAAATACACAAACATTATTTGAAGAAAGATATCAGAATGATTGCTTGACCCCTGTAAAAATGTACATAATTTCTTTTTACAACCATCTTTATTCCAGTTCTGAATATGGACATTTCATTCACATTGTACAGTCGATTTTTTGTGGAGACTGAATAGTAATTTCTTCCATTCTCTATTGGTTGATACTACCTGCTAGTGACCCAGATGTTCACCTCCAATAAACCCTGCTTTATGAGCTCTACTTCACAAAACTCCCAGTCTAAAACTGAGTCTAATAGTGACTTCATTCTTTTACATTAGACCATCTGTCATGAAATCCATTCATTTGGAAAGGTATTCTACCTCAACACCGCTAAGGTCGTTACTATATCACCTCAGAGTAACAATGACATGCAAGACAGGACAATTTCTTTGGGTATTTGTATATGAAATGAGACCCTTAAGGTAATTAAGAGGAAGGACTGTGCAATAAATTTTTCCAGTAAATTAAGTCAATGAATATGACGTGTGTTTTTAAGTTTGGAATTTGACCTTCTGTGTAACCAGACACTTTATTAAGCAACTGCTCTTTTATAACACACATGCACAATAAATGCACTATCAGCAGTAATAAGGTTACAGATGGCTTACTTTGAAAGTTCCTATTTGGCATCCTTGCTGAAAATTTCATCTTTGCAGTAAAGAGTGGAAGGTGATAGAGGTTTAAATAACATGAAATCAGTAAAAGGTGTTACCATATTTATGATGGGAACTTAACTGCAAAGTAGTAGCCTCAGAAATATGTGGTGATTCTAGATTATAGATAATTTGCAGATATTTACTTCATCCTTTCAGAATAACAGAAACTTTAGTCATTCTAGGACTACATCTTGCAGTGCATCTGTCTGTCTGTCCATCTCTCTCTCTCTCTCTCTCTCTCTCATGCACACATTCAGAAAAAAATGTAGAATACCAGATTCTCAGAGCTCGATATAAAAGCTGTCCTCAGCTACTGCAGTATAAGAAAAAGACACGGAGCGAGATGGACATAACTAGGTATTCGAATATTATGAAATTTTCTAATCATGATTTGTGGTTTGTCAAAAATAAAATAATTCAATCTTCGCAAACCACAGGAAGTCAACTTTAATGAGGCTATGTTGATTTAGATGTCAGATTTTGCCACTGCATCAGTAAACTACAGCTAAACCTGTTATTGTGCCAACAGGAAAGCCCATTTTCCAACTGGAAAAACAGTACAAAAAAAGAAAAAGCAAAGAAGGTATACAAAAAGGATTAGACCATACACTGTCTTTTACTGCCCTTAATATTCAATCTTTGTCCATCTTGCCAAGCATATTCTATTACTAGATACTTCTTTTGCACTTGTATGTAATTATTCTAGTCATTATTCATAATCAGGATTGTTTTACTGTTTAAATGCAGTCTATATTTTTTCAAAATCTTAATTTCCCCCCAAAATATCCCATCTTGCTCTGTGTCAGAATGGAAGGGTTACAAAAAGTCTAATATTCTTGCAAAAAAATGTTTATAAGATATTAGAATGATACTAAAATATGTCTACCACAGTTGATGCCTATATTATGCTGAAAGTGTAAATGCTGCATTTACACAAAATGACTTGTTATTTATTTATGTTTTCTGGATCACCTCTTTAAACAATTTTTCATTATGAAGACTGAAGTAAAAAAAGATCTTTAAAAAAACAGCAAGGGATGCTGATACTGGTGGTATATCCAGGGAAACTTAAACTGGCAAAACTATCTTCTTTGCATGCTGAACAAGCAAAAATAAAATATTGGCCAATTTTGCACAAACAGAATCCAGATTAAAAAGAAAATCTGTAAATGACATTGTTTTACATTTCTCTCATCAAACGTAATGAGCATTGTATAGCTACTGCTTTTACCTGTATTTTATCAGATTTATCTACAATTGATGTAATTTAATATTATTCAATATTTCTAATATAATTTTTAATCCATCACATATTGAATTAAATGTAAAGATTGTACTAGCTTTCTTATAAATTTATGTTATAATCTTTTACAAAAATATCAGTTCTTTCAACTACATAAACACTTGCTCATTGACCTTCAGATTTATTTTGGCATTCTAAACGTGAAGTATACCTTGGCAATGACCACAGAGTTTGTGAAATAACTCCCTTTGCAGGTGGACCAAATGCTCTTTTCTGTAGCTGTGCCACTATACAGCCAGAAACTACTATATGAGAGAATATTGTCGTCTGTATGACATGTGCGCACTTCTAAGCTTTCATGAATACAGCCACAGAACAAAAGTAAGCCATGATTTCTATTGATCAGAATCCAATTAGAATAGTCAGCTGGCTCTTTTGTATTCAGAACATCCGAAATTATAGCATAAAACCCTTTTGTTTATAAACTCTTCTGTTTATAAAGGCAAAAGAAGAGTAATCCTGACATAGACACACTCAAAGAAAGGCAGTAAAGTTCTCCTTTTTAAAATATTGTATACTTAAGTTTAAGGGTATTTTTTATTTTCAGCAGAGATCTCAGAAGAAATACATTGACATTTTCCTCTCAGAATTTTCCTCCCTTCCTTCCTTCCTTCCTTCCTTCCTTCCTTCCTTCCTTCCTTCCTTCCTTCCTTCCTTCCTTCCTTCCTTCCTTCC
>NC_034409.1:24165296-24206642 GCF_002078875.1 Numida meleagris | reverse complement strand
TTCCTTCCTTCCTTCCTTCCTTCCTTCCTTACTTCCTTCCTTCCTTCCTTCCTTCCTTCCTTCTCAATTACTCTTTAAATGATTTCACCTCTGCAAAAGCTACTTATGACACAAATACCACAATAGTTCCTGGCTTTTCTCCTCTTGTGAATGTCTCACAAAATAATTGTTCATATTTTTGTGTTCAGGATTTTTTCCAGAATTTGAAGAGAATTTATTTTCCCAAGAAATTCTTGGTTTTTCTGTCCACATTTACTTCTTATTTATTTGAACTACTCCTCAAAGCAGCATTATTTCCAAGCTGCCTCCCACAAACTCATTCTGACTATCGCAAAACCTTTCTGCATTTTCTTATATTGCCCCTCTCAATAACATCTCCATGCTGTGATCAATGAAAGATTTATCTGGGAAGATGGGATATCTGTTGAGGGAAGGCTGTCCCCAAATGATTCATCACTGCTCCTTCAGCTACAGTTTGAGCAGACTTGAGGACTGGCCATAAAAAAACAGGAAACAGCTCACCCACTTTCCAAAGTCAGAACAGTGAGCAGTAGTTTGCTGCTCACTGCAGAGGTAGCTACCAAATGTTGTGATAAATAACTGCCTGCAGCAACAAAGAAGAAATTTTCTTGGACCAAGACAGAATAAGTTGTTTGAAATTTCAGACAACACTAATACATACTGGAAAAAATGCATTACAAAAGGGAAGTACTGTACTTCAGCACAGTGGAGGTAGGCCATACTTGAGCAAAAAATTATTACAAGGGTATGAGACTCTCAGCAGCTTGTCTCTTTCAGCCTTTGCTTGTTTGCTTGGTTTTTTTTTTTTTTTTTTTTTTTTTTTGCCTTTTGACCGCTCATTTATAGGGCAAAGTCACTTTGATGTTGGGCCGTTAAATTAAGTAAAACAATATATTTCCTGTATGCTATTATCTACATTCTGAGTCAAGGATGCCTTGTGTCAGGAAGATGGATAATTAAATTACACTTTCTCCAAGTAAACAGAGTTTTGATCAAGGGCGGCTTTCTCCTCAGCTTTTGAAATGAATAGTGCATTGTCTCATACTAAGTTGTCACTGTCTTTAACGCATTCTTATTCTAAAGTGACTTTCTGATGTAGTTAATTTAGCTTACTATCCTGTATGAATTTAAGATCAGTGTTTGTTGAAGATAGTTTATCACAGTGAAATAGAGTGACTCAATTTTAGTTTTATATATTTTTTTAAAGTTTTGATTGAGTTCCTGTTAATTAGAGATGCAACAATAGAGATTGAATATATCTGTTAAAAGAGCAATAATGAAGAACTAGCAATGTTCCTTGTTCTTGACCAGAGCAGAGATGGAGACTATCTGGGGACAAAATGCTAAAGTAAATTCTGGTCTAATTTGCTCCAGCACATTATGATGACCAGAGTGATGAAATTACCTGTTTCTAAAGTAATATTTTTATGTGAACAGATGGATGTAATTGAGTGATTAATGTTCCAAAATAATAAATAATGATACTATGACTTGGGAAGAGATATTGACAACAAAAGTTTTGTAAAGTGCAACTTCATGGGAATAAACATACAAATCACTTGCTTCTTAATTCTCCTTTAGAAAAATGGATGGGGGTACAATTCTGTTCTGCAGTTCTAAAGGAATCTTCTGTTTTGGCGTCAAGGAGTCAGCCATGTATTGGTAAATTCCCTTACCTTTGTAGGAAAAGGCCTTGGAAGTTAAGCAAAAGTGAGGAAAAGTGGGAGAACCCTTTCCTGTTCACAACAAATTGGCTGAAAGGTGAAAAATAGGAGGTAGTAGTGTGCAGATTTACAGTCATTCCTGTGGTTGAATGAACAGGGGAGTTCTGTAGGGGTCAGTATGAGGAGCTGTGCTGTTCAGCATGGAGAAAAGATCTGAAAAGGGGATGCGGATGGAGTATAGTGAAGGTAGTAAAGGAAAACCATACAACAATAATAATAAATTTTTTCTCCTTAGGAGTGAAGTATAACTGGGAAAACTTGCAAAATAATCCTTCAAGACTAAGTGAAGGGTCAATAATGTACCTATTGAAACTCAGCGTGGAAAAATATAAAGTAATGCATATTGGGAAGAAGTCTAGTTATGTCTTGTTTGATGTAAATCACATATTCTGCTTTGACCATTATAGGTAGAAAATTTTTGAAGCAATTTAAGATTGAACCAATCTTAAAGAAAAACTTAGGCAGGCAGAACTCATCAGCATGGAAAAAGGACAACCCTTCAGAATATGATGGAGGTCTTGTAATGGTGGTCTGTAAATTCATGACTAGCATGAAGCAGAAAAATAGTATATTTTTGTAAAAAATGTAAGGGTTATTAAAAAAAAAAAACAACTTTACAGGAGTCACAAAAAGAAGACTGACAGACCGTAGACCTATGGTACTCCACATCACAGGATAGTGCGTGTAGAAAAAGTGCATGCTGACCACAGGAAAATTGGGAAAGTATCTGGTAAAGTGATAAACTGAGAGTTACAAAGGAAGCAAATCACAACGCTAAGACAAATCACAGCTCATGAAGGTCCCTGAGCTGAAAGACGTGAGAGTGACCATGAGAGTACTCAAAGATCATATATCATAGAATCATAGAATTGTATATACTTTCGCTTTTCTTGTTTTCTTCCAGAAGTCCATTAATGACTACTGAATTGAGTTAGAATGGACTCACTGGAGACTAAAAAATCTAATTACTAGTGGCCAGTCTTCTATTTTTGTATGCTATCTGATAGAACTTAAATTCCTAGTTTTACATGGTATGGTACACTATGGAACAGTGAGGCTTTATTGATGGGTTCAACTGCAAATAGGTATGCCTCAAACATTAGAAGGGAAAAGGAATCATAGAATCATAGAATCATAGAATCATAGAATTGCTCAGGTTGGAAAGGACCTTCAAGATCATCAAGTCCAACCGCAACCTAACCATACTGCTCTAACAACCCACTGCTAAATCATGTCCCCGAGCACCACATCCAAACAGTTTTTAAACACATCCAAGGAAGGTGACTCAACCACCTCCCTGGGGAGCCTGTTCCAGTGCTTAACAACCCTTTCTGTAAAGAAGTTTTCCCTGATATCCAAACAAAACCTCCTCTGGTGCAACTTGAGGCCATTTCCCTTTGTCCTGTCACCTGTCACCACTGAGAAGACACCAACCCTGCTCTCTCTGCAATCACCTTTCAAATCAGGCATGTGAAATTTTAGGAAGTGTTAAGAGCACATCCTGATGTCATACTAAAGATATATATACAGATATTATGCATTGGTCACAATGACAAATAAAAGATGTTAAAAGATGTAAGGAAAAGAGCTGGAACTAATAACAAGTTAGAATAGGAGGAAGAAAGTCTGAAGGGGTAGGAGATTTCTGTTTTGCTGTCTCTGCAGCCCACACTGCTAGTTCAGTCTCTTGCTAATTTTCCCTGTAAAATTTTCCCTAAATGAAAGAATTTTTCTGACTCATGGTTCCCCTTCATCTGCCCTCAGCATCTCCAGAATTCAACCATTCTCTGTCAACACAAATACTAAGAGTGTACCTCTCATAAACAATTTCCTTCTCTTCTGTTTTTTTGTTTTGTTTTGGTTTGGTTTGGTTTTTTTTCTTCCTTCCTGAAGGGAAAGATTTTAGAGAAAGTATTGGCTTCAGACAAAGACAACTCTGGGGTTTCTGTTTAACGTTAATCTTGAGTTTGAAACATGGTGCATTCTGAATGACCAAAAACCTCACTGTTTGTGAGTGACTGTCTTTTATCCTTTACCAATCAAACAATAGTATATTTAGCGAGTTCTTAATGAGGAAGGTGGTCATAGTGAGATGGTGAAAATATAGAGAAGAAAAGATTTTCTTAGCCTTCATACCAGGTTCTTATGCAAACATATCTTATAATATATTCCTGAACTTGTCCTGTCTCACTTTTAAACTAGTTAGATTTGTTCTGTAAGACCTTCCAGAACCTCACTCATTCTTCTAATTTCCAGCCTAAGTTTTCCCATTTATACCCATTCGTTCTTGTGTCAACCTTGTCTTTTAGTTTAAATAGCT
This sequence comes from Numida meleagris, assembly GCF_002078875.1. NCBI lineage: Eukaryota > Metazoa > Chordata > Aves > Galliformes > Numididae > Numida > Numida meleagris. Next base: position 24,202,577 of record NC_034409.1, on the reverse strand, counting down.
TTCTCCTTCTTTAGCATTTATCTACCTCTGAAGTATTTATAGAGAGCAATGATATACCCTATCAGACTCCATTAAGTTATTTTAGTCTCCTCTTACAAGATAAGCTCTTTTTTCCCTGGATCATCTTAGCAGCCCTTCTCTGCAAGTGTTGCAGTTTAATTAATCTTTCTTAAACACAGACTATCAGAACAGAGTATGCAGTATTCCAGAGGAAGTTTTACCAGTGTCTTGCCTAATTGCACTAATACTTCCTTATCTCTAACACTAATACTTTTCTAGGATTTCATTTGCTTTTTCATGATCGCATGCTCATGTTTTATACCTATATTTTGGCTGATTAACCTACAACTGAAATATAGAAAGAATTATAAATCTTATTATTTGCTATCCATATTTCCATCTCTTTTTTATTTATATTCAAGATTCTACCTGCCTACAGAACAATGAAATGTAAATACTCACTTCATTGAGAAAACGTTGGCCCATAATTGGTGATGTTCAGTGTTCTATGTCTACCCTATATCTGTTGTCATTTTATGAATTTTATTTTCTAACCCACTTTCTACATGCTGGAACTTCTCTTCAGCTGCGCTTAGTACTCTCAGGAATGGCAAAAAGAAATGTTCATTGCTTTTATGATGATTAGAGAAAATGACTGCTTGCGCACGTCTGTTGATAGCATGTTTATATACGATATTAAAGGTATGATTCAGAAAGTTACTCAGATATGAATTCAATATTAAGAAATCTTTTTTAGCTGAATTATGGCTGCTGTTGTCCCAGTGACATAGGGCTAAACCAATGAATTAATCCCATGTATGTGTTACACTAGTAAAAATCACACACTAAATGATCTTCAGAATAGACAATAATTGTGTTCTTTCGGTCATGATTTACAAATTAATATGGAAACAATATTTCTGGAATGGAATCTTTAACGTACCAGATGGCAGATATACCATTCAGCTTTTTTTTCAGTCATGACTCAATTAAATGTTGTACATTACCAACAGATCATAAGACATAAGTCTGGATTTCTGAGAAGTATTATTGACCCAAGCCATTACTTCCAATTACCCTGATGCCCAATTACTAGTTATCATGACAGATAAGAAATTAATCCTCATCAGAAGAGCATATGGTGTCAGAAGTACATACTCTGACTGTTGTCTCATTTTTACATTTGCTGTTAAAATTGGCTTCCTATTGGCTTCGTAGTTTTCAAGAACTTTTTTCTATATTTCCTCGTGACTACTGTATAGCATTTAATTAGTGTTCTGTAGCATTTCTATATCCTATTGTTTTCAGTCAAATCTGACAGTGAATGGGATACATAAAATAGACTATTTACAGAGCGCATGTATAACTAAAACACTATTTTACTTAATTACTGCTAGAACTTGGACTGAAATCTGATAATGAGAGGGGAGTTGTGTTTAGCAGTTTTATGACTGCAGTAGCTCTTTGTGAAACCGATTAACTTCTTCATATTTAAAATGTGGGCTTGCTTATGCCTCATAACTTCTCTAGCAAGCTTGTTTGTACTCATGTCAGCAAACTGCAGTATGCCTTGCACATATCTGAGTCCCCTGTTCAGTATGTAGAGAACTGAAGTAGATGATCTGAGATCTGGAAGGGTGACGTGTAGTGTCAAATGAAACAATGCTAGAGCCTGGGCTCAGGTAACAGCCCATGATCATATGCTCTGATTTAGGAGCCTACATGGCACTACTTTTGGTTATACAAAAAACCACTCTCCCTTAAAAGGCCAATCATAGCATTTACCATGCCTAGTAATGCGGACATGGGAGAAAAGAGTTTGGGTGTGTGCATGTACATCATATTGTGCCATTTGGGGCACAGTATGTATTCTCTCTGGCCTGTCACCTGGACTGTTGTATTTTGTAGTTGATATATAACCTAAGACAACTTCAGTTTTAATTTTGGCAAATGACATGAACAAATACATTTTTTTTGAAGGAAACTGTCAGAGGATTTGAAACAGCCATCGATCAATAAATGAAATTAAGAGATCTGAATGCTTCCACTTTGAATTCCTTCACCTGTTCCTGGAAACTAAAATGCCTCTCTGCTAGGTTGGAGTGTGGAGGTAAAAGGCCAACTATCTTTTCATTTCCATACATGGCTTTTATAATTTATTTTTGAAGAAGATTTTTTCTCCTGGAGAAACTGGCAGCCTGTGGCTTGGACAGGTACACCCTTTGCTGGGTAAGGAGCTGGCTGGAGGGCCGGACCCAGAGAGTGGTGGTGAATGGAGTTAAATCCAGCTAGCAACCAGTCACGAGTGGTGTTCCACAGGGGTCGGTGCTGGGGCCTGTCCTTTTCAATATCTTTATTAATGACCTGGATGAGGGCATTGAGAGCATCCTCAGTAAGTTTGCAGATGACACCAAGCTGGCAGGAAGTGTCGATCTGCTTGGGGGTAGAGAGGCCCTCCAGAGAGATCTGGACAGGCTGGATCTCTGGGCTGAAGCCAATGGGATGAGGTTCAACAAGACCAAGTGCCGGGTCCTGCACTTTGGCCACAACAACACCAGGCAACGCTACAGCCTTGGGGCAGAGTGGCTGGAAGGTTGTGTGGAGGAAACAGACCTGGGGGTATTAGTCGATGCTCAGCCGAGCATGAGCCAGCAGTGTGCCCAGGTGGCCAAGAAGGCCAATGGCATCCTGGCTTGTATCAGAAATAGTGTTGCCAGTAGAAGTAGGGAAGTCATTGTCCCTCTGTACTCAGCCCTAGTGAGGCCGCACCTCGAGTACTGTGTCCAGTTTTGGGCCCCTCACTGCAAGAAAGACATTGAGGCCCTGGAGCGTGTTCAGAGGAGGGCGACAAAGCTGATGAGGGGTCTGGAGCACAGGCCTTATGAGGAGCGGCTGAGGGAGCTGGGATTGTTCAGTCTGGAGAAGAGGAGGCTCAGGGGTGACCTTATCGCTCTCTATAACTACCTGAAGGGAGGTTGTAGTGAGCTGGGGGTCAGCCTCTTCTCTCTTGTAACTAGTGACAGGACGAGGGGGAATGGCTTCAAGTCGCGCCAGGGGAGATTTAGGTTGGACATTAGGAAGTACTACTTTTCTGAAAGAGTGGCCAGGCGCTGGAATGGGCTGCCCAGAGAGGTGGTTGAGTCACCGTCCCTGGAAGTGTTCAAGAAACATTTAGACATAGCGTTGAGAGACATGGTTTAGTGGGGTTATTGGTAGTAGGTGGATGGTTGGACTAGGTGATCTTGTAGGTCTTTTCCAACCTAGCTAATTCTATGATTCTATGAGATAAGATAGATAGTGTATTTTAAGCAGTGAGATTCATGTATATCTTAAAGAGATTGTTAACATCCCAAAAGAATTTTCAGGTGGGAGAAAAAACTATTTGAAATCAACTCAGTTCTGTAATGGATTGTATAATTTGTTTTAGTCAGACATTCAGTTGCAGGGATTGTGTTCTGCAGATGAGATGTAATTTTTAAGTGTACTTGTGTTAATTTTAAGTATACTGTAATTCATTTATCAACCAAATGTACGCACATATTCTTTGCACATTTATGTTTTAAGGGGATGGCTTTGAAACACATCAGATGCTCTTTGATGTTCATTGACATCAAATTTTATTTAAGCAGCTGTTTTGCTATGACAGAAACTGGTATAAGTGCAAAGCTAAGAGAGAGTGTTAAGGACATATAGGTGAAATGTTATATAGAACTCATTCCCATTTCATTTTGAGCTGCTTTCACATTTAACTTCTTTTAAATTCCTGATTGCCTGGGTTTATTAAAACTATGAAATTATATACACATTAATCTCATAACTTTTCTTCAAGTTTTTATAATTTGAGTAGTGAATATTTTTGATTTTTAATAGAAGTGGCAGTGTATATTTATACTATTCAATCTGTATTTACTTAAGAGAATGATCTAAAAGACTATTTGTCTTTATCTACTTCATCTCTTAAACTTACTAAGCTAAAGTTTGCCTAAATTCTAATTTAACTTGGTTGGATTCCCAGTATTAACTAGTAAACCAGTGATTGCCTTGTCTTGTCCCTTTTATGTTAGTAAGTATCACGGAACTTCAAAATGTAAATTTTTCAGTTTTTAAATGATGTTTACTGCCTGTCGTTTTGTTTCCTAATTGAAATACTCAGGAAATTTTCTTTATAGTGACAGCTATTTAGAAAGGGATCTAAGGTCTAAGTACAGTATCAGTCTAAAATACAGCACATTACAGTTGGCATCTTGCTAATGTTTGTAATAGAACAATTATATGCATGGTTATTAATAGCAGTATAATGATAGGCATATACTTTAAAAAGAGGACAAGTAGAAAGAAATTTAGCCAAACTAAGCTAAGACATTCCATCTGGAAGCCAAAGTGGAAACATTTCTAGTTAAAATCATCATCAACAAAAACAAGCCTACAGAGATATTCTTAAAGTTGGCAGTACAAGGCTTTTAGCAAGATAGAAATATAATGCATTTTGCTGAAAAAAAGAACAAAACAAAACAAAAACATCCCACAGAACAGAAAATGGAAGATGGATATTTAATCTGAAGAGCCAAAAACTGTGCATGTTTGGTCTCTAAATATATGAAGAACAAATGGGAAAGAATTCTCCTTGTTCACAAGTGGTGGAAGAACATGTGGTAAAAGCCTTAAAGAGCATCTGGAGAGATTTGAGTTTTACACACACAGAGGTTTACAACAGTAAAGATAGGTAAACAGGAGTCTAGCTTGACTGGGAATCTTCTCAGGAAGTTTTTAAGAAGAGCAGAGAAATGTCATGTCTGCATCGATTGGGGTTCCTTTCTTCTAGTTTTGAGGGAGAGGATAGACTGGAAGAATTTCTGAGATTCCAAGGTATCCTATCCTGCAAGAGGAGGGCACTGGTAATTTGCAAGTTGTAAATTCTTTCAAAATCATTGAGATGTGAGGGTAATTTTTATGCTTTGAAGGTATCAGCTGTGTTTGCTGTAATATCTAGACTACACTATTTTCTTTATTATATGAATTCCTAGATGAGAACTGGATATTCATAGGAATAAGCAGACCAATGGCAACTTCCACAGTGACATGGAAAGGACTGCAAGGTGTCATTGTTTGAGGCAATCTGTCAAACTCTCTGACTGATTAATGAAGAGAACTTATTTAAAGCAAATAGAAAAAATTTGCATTAGAACATCTAGTTGGAGATCAATTTATTGCAGCCAAGAGGATTCCTGCTGTATATATATATGTCCTGAAAATAAGGAGGATTATGCAGTTCTGTGGTTGAAAGCAGTTGGATTAATGCTAGAGGTGTGATGCTTTTTATGAGCAAACTGTCTGTCATTTCTGGTTCTGAACTGGGTCTGGGAGAAATGCCGACAGGAAAATTACTAGAAGACAATGACAAAGGAAGAGTCTTTTCCATTTCTTTGTTTGTTTCGTTTGTCTTTTAGAGACAATATAGTTTTTCAGAAAGGGAAAAAAATTGAACAAGAACTCACTGGAGGACCAACTGGAATGAGATGGGAATTAATATATCCTTACTTTCTTAAGGAGATGAAATCTGAACTCTTTCCTCATCCAGTTCAAAAAAGGAAGTAAATTTACATTATGTGTCATGGAAAGAAAGCTCAGCCGAAACCAAGTAGAAAGCTGTTATTTAGCTAATTTTGTGCAATTCCTTGTGTGTGACACTAAGTAGGCCTAAAGGACCAGCAATGACTGACTTAGACAAAATTAATTATTTTCTGATGACAATTTTAACTTCTTTTTTTTAGGTTTCTTAGAAACTGGAATAAAATAAAGAATTCTGGTTTTGTATGTAGTCTTCCTAGCATATTGTGTGGTTTCAGAATAAGACTACATAAAAGAGCACTTAGTATTTAATTTCATCAGTTGACATAATGCCCTTTATCATGAGTCATGGAACCCTGTATAGGACTAGGTGGATCCCTGAGCTGAAATATGGCCATGCATTTTATACATCTGCTGTTGTCTATATGTTATTATCAGAGAAGTATAAATACATGCTTCAAGATAGTATGTGAATTGAAAACGTATTACTTGGAAAGAAGCTTCCAGAGACACTAGAAAGTAAAAAGAGTTATGATGATGACAAATGCTATTCTTACAAGGAAGGATTTTTTCTGCAAAATGCCTTAAATGCTGCAATAACACCAAAGCACATCTCACTTTACCTACATCAGTCATAACTTCTCCCTATGAATTTAACATATACATTTGAACATTCAAATAAAATATTAATAACAAAATATTTTTAAATGATAGCATTTGGGACAAGTAAAGAACATCTAGTTCTTCACTAGTATATTTTTATGAAATTAGTTTAGCTGAACCTTTAGGGTAAAAAATCAATTAAATCTGCAAGATAATAACAAGCAAAATAAAAATTATAGGTTTTTATTTGTGGGAGAGGGGTGCATGTGTTGTTTGTTTGCTTTTTTTTTTTTTTGTCTATTCTCTACCTAGATGAGCCAGTAGCAACCAAATTATCAACTCTAAGTATTGAGATATGACTATGTACCCTCTTCTCAATTGAGAACATCAAAACTCCAGTCAAGTAACTTAAGGCAGCAAGAATGCATCTAGCCAGATGGATAGGTATTCTCTGTCAAGAGTACTATAATCCCACCATTAGCTGAATAGCAGACAATAAAAATCTACTTCTGTTATGTGACAGAGAGAATTCTCTTTATTTCTATTTTCTGATTAATTTTCTGTGGATGACTTTTTGGCCAGTTTATGCTTTGAATCACAGCGACTATGGGTAAACAATGCTCTGATCAATATGCATATGAATTTCATTAGAATCTTTGGAAAGCCTTTGTTTGCAAAATGCAGGAAATAAAATGTCTCAAAACTTGAAAGTATGTATTTTTAAAACATTTACTATGTAAGTAAAGAAAGCAATTAGGTGGCAGACACCATGATGACTACGTAGTCTACTGCTTAGCTGCCCTTTTGATGTCAGGCAAAACACTTGATAAATGATGAAAATTAGAGCTTCAGGTATCTAGACTTAGTCCATTGCTTTAAAAATAATAGTATTACATGCTTTGGCATATGGATCATGTAACTATCATGTACAGCTCCTGTCTGGCTTTGATGGAAGAACATATGTTGTGGTAGACAGAGAGCTTGCTGAAGAACACCACCAGAAAATGGAAAAGATGGTGAATGACAGCAAAATTGTGCTCCGAACACCACTGTGCATTTCTATTGACATTTAAAAAAATAAAAAAGTAACAATGGTAGTACAAAATTGTGTTTATTGTACGGAGGGACATGGTTTAGTGTGGAAATATTGGTGCTAGGTGGATGATTGGACTGGATGTCCTTGGAGGTCTTTTCCAACCTTGGTGATTCTATGATTCTACAATGATGTTAAACATGACAATTTTGCCCAAGATAGATAAAATAGATTTGGCTGCAATAATAAGGAGGACTTCATGGGTCATATAAAATGTCTCCTTGTCTTTATTAACAATATCAAATTATTAAAATCTCATGCATGTCATATATAAGAAAATGCTCATAGAAAGACAGCAAAATGAGAAATACTGGCAGTCTCTGAATTCCTCAATATATGTACTGAATTTCTGTTTTCTATCATGTAAATATATACTACTAAAGAAAGGGATCAGAAAAAATACAATTTTTCTGTGTTTACTCATTGATCTGTTATGTATTTTGTATGTTTATTATGAAAAGGAACAGGATTCAGTGAAATAAATATAGCCTGTAAATAAATTAAGGGCTTTTACAGGTACTTGCAATTTTCTAACATGCAGCACGTGTGAACATGTAGGGCAATGAGGTTTTCTTCAAAACAGGTGTTTAGTTCAACACACCTTAAATCTTTTTGATAAACTCTCTACCGAATTGAAAGCACCTTCTTCTACTGCCTTCATTAGGATTAATATTTCATGTGTTGTAAGGAGTAAAAAATACTGATATTAATAAGAGATCTCTTCAAAGCAGCTAACTAGCTCCTGGAATAATTCTGAAGTTAAACAATCTATGCAAATATTTACACTTTAAATATACATATATCTGTTACCTTCCAAGACTATTCAAAAAGTTACATAGACAGGAAGAAGAAACATTTCAGTAAATTCTACATGCAGGCCTACAGATATTCAGGTCTTAAAATTCCCATTTACTTAGTGGCTAATCTGGACAGGATATGTTAAGAAAATAAAGCACTTCCTGTGTATTTAATTTTAAGGGGATTATTTTTGTTAAGTATATTTAAATATCATGGTGAAACAGGTAAAAGGAACTAAGAATTAACATGAAGGAACCAGAAAAATCATAGGTCTGAGAGCACTGGGTATGCTGCATATTAAAAACCACCATAATGAATTAATTATATGAAAAGTTCTTCTGAAGTCACTTTTACAGCATGTAGAAGATGACAGCAAGGAAAGGAAAAAGGGTAAAGGAGAATTATTAAAGCTATACTGGATGAAGATAAGACTTGGCCAGGGAAGATGTCTCAGCATTCATTCCTTTGTAAATGACTTCAAACCCCAGAGTTCCGTCACAGTTTTAAGGTTATTTTAAGGACTAACCAACATGTTTTGGAAGAGATAGAAAACTACCATGGAGAGAAGACAAAAGAGACAAACATGGAGAGAAAAATAAAGCACACACAGTTTCCTGAAAACTAATGGAGCAAAAATATCTAAGTAGTGCACGGAAATACAAGCAATTGCTGTAATATTCGTGAAGTTCTTGAGAAGTTTACAAATGAATAAAATAACTAGAGGCACCTCAGCTAGGTTACATGTAGAATACTGAACTCAAATAGACGAACTATGTATGAAAATAACTTTGGGGCACAGAATCACTGTCAGTTCTAAATCACTCTCCTACAAACTTAAATCAACATTTGCACTGAAATAAAAAGTGAAAGCTATGGAAATATGCATGAAAATATCAGCTAGAGACAGATCTAGAATTGCATTTCTTATGAATAATCATATTAAATAAAACGTATGGATTATCTTGGTTTAAGGAATGTCTGTTAATTTTAATTGGTGCAAAATTCTCAATCAGTTCTTCATTGATGTAAAATTCAGTGGATTCGATTTTTTCATATCTAGGTAGATTTGCAATTCCTAAATTTGCCTTGGACTTTGGATCTGAATGAACTCAAAATTAAGCTTCTTTTATTTGTAAACCACTGAATAGCAGTAGGAGTCTGGGCCAGTGCAACTTCACACTGACTGCTATGCAGAGCAGATTGGGCAATGATTGTGTATTGCTTAGTAGTGTCTGTAAAGTGAATATTAGAGAAAGAAGAAAGTACAAGGCTAATATGGGTAAAAATAGTGTAAGGAAAGGATTACACTTACATTTCAGCCACACACTGATAGGCTGTGCAATCCATGATGTGGGAATGACTCATTTTTACTTTTGGCATTATATATGGGATACATGGAACCTACATTCATTGAGCATCATTAGCCTAGCAGGGCTGGCAGAAGTTCATTGTAATTTTCTTCTCCAAGGTAGTAGCTCCTCTTTTATTGCTTTTATTCTGATGTCTGACAATACATACACACTCTGTGTGCTACACTGTTAACTGCAAAGGACTTGTTGAAAGTGAGGTTGTTTTGGAAGCTTTTGTGAGAAGCATTTGGAAAGAGTCTCAGTTATTGAAAAACTAATTATAGGATTGCTTCTAATTAGATTACACAGTTCTCTAGGGAAATAGAAAGATGTTGTGGTTTGACATTTTGGCCCATACACTGCTGTGAAACCATTTTTAGAAAGAAGAAATTTTCACCAGAGTGAATTAGACATAACTCAGAAAGAAAGTGTATTAATGTGTAGAAATATGGATTAAGCTTCAGTAAAGCCAGATTTTCAGTTTTGACTCAGATGATTTCAAAGCTCTGTTAAAGAAGCTTATTATTTAATTTAAAAATGAACACTGAAGTAGTAGATTTTTATTTTGTAATGAAAAGGTTTTATTGAATGAATGGGTATATTTTTGTCTTTTCAGTATTAGCATAGTGCTCTTTAGCTGATTCTTAGCTCTTTAGATATCCTCTAATTTATCTGTGTGGATTGCAGTGATATTTAATGAGAAATGCAGTGCTGATCATTTTGGGTTTTATTCTCTTCTATTATTGTTAACAAACAAAGCGGAAATTCTCAGTGATCATTCACAGCCAAATTTGTAGAATTTGTTTGGCAGTTTCTGTGACCTGAATGCCTGATTTTATCTGGAAATAATCCTGCAGAAAAAAAAAAGTAGGATACAAGCAATTCTAAAGTGGATGTCTTTTGAACTTAACTGCTTTCCTTGAATCAGAAAAAATGATGATATCAGTTAAAAGACATAGTTAATTACCATACCATTCTTTGGCTTGATTATCTTATCCTGCCCTTGGCAAAAACTACGTCTGGAGCATTTAAGGAACTATGTGATAAAAATGCAAGTTTTACAATGAGATTCTGGAATTTCCAAGATTTAGACTGTTACAGGTCTTTATACATGAGCTATCTCTTTAAAGACTGTAAATAACTAAGCTGGCACCTTCAGTGCTAAAAGCAGTCAGCTCACTGATCACAGATACGGCGAGTAACACTGTTCTGTCCTCCTGTGGGTCTGTGTCAGTAAAAGTTGTACAAGTATATGGAAGGCATATTACACAGGTTACCACCATAATGATTTTTCCCAATCTAGAAAAGAATTGTGTTAGATAGGCTTATGTACCAAACTGTGTAAAAATCAGATTGAGCTCAATAGGAAACCATTAATATTATTAAACCAAACTAAACCATGAAAAACCAAAAACATAGTTTTTGTATTGCTAGTTGATGGAAAATCATATTGAAAACTCTGTAAAAACAATCTTAACCTCATCATAATAAATGTGGAAATTATTGTTTTCCATCCTCACTTTTTTTCTTTCATTACAGACTTAAAATAGAAGAAATACTCTGGTAACTATAAACAGGAAAAAAGATTGTTCCTTATCTGCAGAAAAAACAAATATTAAAACTGTTCACCTGTCCCTGCAAGCATATCTGGTACATATCAAGCAGCTCTGTGAATTCACCATCCTTCCTCAGTTAAGCATTTGTTCATTGACTATGCTGAAAAATTTTAACTATAGGTGATTCCTCTTTAGGTAAACAGACACACATTATCCAGAAGCAACTATTACAAAGCAGACATCTTCTTCTAAGTATCAGGCTCTTAGATTCAAAGAACACAAAATAACAGGAGAATCGGGGAAAAGAAAAGAAACCACCATGGAGTATACAGAATTCTAACAGATATCATAGAATAGGATGGGTTAGGTTGGAATGGACCTTGAAGATCACCTAGTTTCAGACCCTGCCAACCACTATATCACTTTGACCAGGGCCCCATCCAGCCTGGCCTTAAACACCTCCAGGGATGGGGCTTCCACAGCTTCTCTCTAGGCAGCCTGTGCCAGTACCTCACCACTCTCTGTGTAAAAAATTTCTCCCAAACATAGAATCATAGAATCACAAAATTGCTCAGGTTGGAAAGGACCTTCAAGATCATCAAGTCCAACCGCAACCTAACCATACTGCTCTAACAACCCACCGCTAAATCATGTCCCCGAGCACCACATCCAAATGATTTTTAAACACATTCAGGGATGGTGACTCAACCACCTCCCTGGGGAGCCTGTTCCAGTGCTTAACAACCCTTTCTGTAAAGAAGTTTTTCCTGATATCCAACCTAAACCTCCCCTGGCACAACTTGAGGCCATTTCCCCTTTTCCTGTCACCTGTCACCACTGAGAAGAGACCAACCCCGCTCTCACTGCAGTCACCTTTCAGGTATTTGAAGAGATCAGTGAGGTCTCCCCTCAGCCTCCTCTTCCCCAGACTAAACAGCCCCAGTTCCTTTAGTCGCTTCTCAGAGGCCATATTCTCCAAGCCCTTCACCAGCCTTGTTACCCTTCTTTGGACCTGCTCCAGCACCTCCATGTCCTTTCCGTACTGAGGCGCCCAAAACTGAACACACTACTCAAGGTGAGGCCTCACCAACACCAAGTACAGGGGCTGGATCACTTCCGTAGTCCTGCTCACCACACCATTCCTGATACAAGCCAGGATGCCATTTGCCTTCTTGGCCACCTGGGCACACTGCTGGCTCATATTCAGCCGACTGTCCATCAGCACACCAAGGTCCCTTTCCGTCAGGCAGCTTTCCAGCCACTCCTCCCCAAGCCTGTAGGGCTGCCTGGTGTTGTCGTGACCAAAGTGCAGGACCCGACACTTGGCCCTGTTGAAACTCACATGGTTTACCTTGGCCCATCGTTCTAGTCTATCCAGGTCCCTCTGCAGTGCCTTTCTACCCTCTGGCAGATCAACACTCCCTCCCAACTTGGTGTCGTCTGCAAACTTACTGAGGGTGCACTCAATCCCCTCATCAAGATCACTGATAAAGATGTTGAATAGAAGAGGCCCCAGCACTGAGCCCTGGGGGACACTGCTCATGAGTGGCCACCAACTGGATTTAACTCCATTGACCACAACTTTCTGGGCCCGGCCAAGAGCCAACATCTAACCTAAATTTCCGCTCTTCTAGTTTGAAATCATTCCCTCTTGTTCTGTCGCTACCAGACCACATAAAAAGTAAATCTCTCTCTTATTTATAAGCTTCCCTCGAGTACTGGAAGGCCACAGTGAGGTCTCCTCAGAACCTTCTTTTCTCTAGGTTGAAAATGCCCAACTCTCTCAACATTTCTTCCACTCCCTGCTTGCACTGCCTGTGTATGTTCCTCTTTTCCCTCAGTTTATCTAGCAGGTCTTTTTTCGGCAATGCCAGTTTCCTGCTTCTGTTTCATCTCTTGTGGTGGTTGATCCTATAAGCCTAACTCTTGCATTTTAGATCCTGTAATTTTTGAAAATAATTGTTAGTTAATTATAAAGCTTAGAAGCATACAGGTTTTAGTTAAACACTTAAGCTAAATTGCTTGGGAAAATATAAGTTCCTACTGATGTAACAGGCAACAGAATTTTTCTATTAATTTAATAATATAGATGAATATATTCCAGTTGTTTTTTTTCCTGAATATTCCTAGACATTGGTTTGTTTACTTGTATAAGCATTGATAGAACATGAATAGAATAACAATTCCAAGCTGTTTCAGGAAGTAAGCAAGACTGAGACAATTATTTTTGTAGAAATGCAGATACATCTCCAACCCAAACATATATATGGTAATTTTTTTTTACTCATGATTAAGGAAAAAATCTGCAAAAATTATGAATAATTTATTTTTAAGGTGGAAATGCTAGCAAGCTTGTGTGACAGATGACTTTAGAAAAAATTAAACATCCATTTAGGGAATCACCGTGCAAACTGTCAGCTGAGGTTTTGTGATGAAGAACATAATAGATTTCTGATAGTATAAAGAATACTAGATTGTACATAGCTGCTTTTTCAATGGGCTGGAGAAAAAGACCGTGACTAGAGGAACTAAAGAACTTTGGAAGGAAACATAGTCGCTAATTTTAATCTTAATATGCAGAAAATTAAACTTGAAACTTCAAAAATAAAATATTTATGAGAGAAATATATAAAAATGTTTAGATGATCACTCTACTTGATTAAGTCACTGTCCCTGGAGGTGTTCAAGAAATGTTTAGATGTTGTACTAAGGGACATGGTTTAGTCGAGTTATATTGGTGGTAGGCGGACAGTTGGACTGGATGATTTTGGAGATCTTTTCCAAACTTGGTGATTTTATGATTCTGTGATGCTATGACTACAACACTCTACTAAGCTGCTACACTTCTATAGTTCTTCCTCTGAAGGATATTTAGAATCACAGTTCCCCATATGCATCACAGTCCTATTGGACGCCTCTAGAATTTTCCACTAATGCCCATACAGTACCCCATGCTGGAGCATCATTCCTCCTCCAGAGCACTCTTGTCACAATGCCATCCTTCTTTGTCTTTGCCTTAGCTTATCTGCATCAGTCCTATCCCATGATCTCACCTACTACATGACATTATGGGTCCCAATTTCTTTGCTTCTTCAATTCTTCTCACATTCCCATATCACTTGGCCAGTAATGGCAGTAGTTACTTTTGCTGACACTGAGAATGAAAAGTGTATTATATTTCATTAAGGCTATCTCTATTCCTATGTCATTAACTGTTTCACATGCCTGTTTTCTCAACGTTCAGAACCTCATATAAAGAAAGTCAATTATCCTCTTTGTACTGTTTGGCAGTCACTATAATTTAACTTGATTCTTTCTTCTAGAAAAGTTGTTGAAGTAAATGGTTGCAGCAGGGTTAAAGTCTCCTCACAAAAGCAGTCTATGGAGGAAGTGAATTTTGAAAGAGAATAGTGCACATTTGTAATACAAACTAGAAATCTGTTTCCAGCTTTACTGTAAACCTGAAAAAGTAGTTATTCCACTTTTCATAACAGCTTATGACTTCTTAGGTGGTACTTTTTTTTTTTTATAGCAGAATTGCAAAACAGATAGATGCAACACTTGCCATGTAAAGTTTTATCTTTTGTAACATTGAAGTGTTTCTGGAAAGTTTATAATGACTCATGAATGAATATGAAATGCATAGTCTAGTCTTCTCCCTCTTCACAGTTTTTGGATTTACAGACTGTAATTAAACTCTACATTTTTTTTAGTGTTCCACTAGATCACCTCATCTTTTACTGTACAGTTCTGACACAATTACCATTTCTGCTGGCTGGCCAATATCACCCTGTCCCTTAGGAAATGGTCTGTGTATAAAGGCATAACCTTCAAAGAGAAAACTGGATCTGGAAACATCAACACAACCACTGCTCAATATTAATCCAGAGTCCCACAGAATACTAATACTGGTTCAGTAGCATTATGAATAATTAAACACAATTGGAGTTTCAGATATTTTTTCCAATGTCTCCAAATCCCAGAAGAAAGGCAAATATTTCAGAAACACAGATCTTTGAAGGACCTGTGAATATTAGTGAATATTAGTTGAAAATTACTTACCAAAAATATGTCATTAGAAAACTCTCCCAGGTTTATGGGATGTTATTAATCTTCACATACAGTTAGACTGTTTAAGTATTTTAGTTTCTTCTAGCAATATTTATGTATTGTCATGTTGCCTAGGAACATGATTTTTAGATATTCAAGTAATGTGTATCTTTGCAACTAAATCTCAGAAACACAGCTGCTTAGTCTTTTTAAAATAGCATATTTTCCGGATTCTGAAATACAAGTCAATGTAATGACCATATTTCAAGTATTTAAAATAATTAGCACAATAATCACACACATACACACAAGGAAGAAAAAAAAACACAAAACAAAATGAAACAAACCTACATAACTAAAATATTATTTGCATTTTCCACTATCTTCATGTCACAGCCTATCAAAATTTAGAAATACAGTGTCAGTGGTTTACGGGCTGGTTTGGCCCAGTTCTGTGACTAATGGGGTGGGGAGACCCATGGACCTATGCCCCAGGAAATGGGGAAGGGGAAAAGGGAAAAGGGTAGGGAGATGGGCCTAAAATAAAACAGTGGCAACAATCTGAGGAGGAAAGATAATTTACTAAATATGATACTGGAATGCAAGATAACAAAATATAATACAATATAATTGGAACTGAGGCTAATAAATCAAATGAAATGAGAGAGAGAATGTCCAAAAACTGAAGGCTTTATCCTAACGCTGAAGGCAAGGTGGCTAGGGAGCACACATCTCTGCAGAGATGATCAGAAAGGGAAAAGAGGATGTCTCGTGACGTGTGAACAGTTTTATCTTTCTCTCTGAATGGAAAACGGAAATAGAACAGTGAACAGTCCTTTGGGTTATGTAGTTCTTCTCCTCTGAGACAGGTATACCCGGAGTCATCCACCATCCACAGAACTGGAGCATTAACTCTTTAACTCTCAGTGCTCTACATGATGTTATGATGTGGAATACCGATAACAAAAATCATAAAACCATGACATACAGAAACTGTGAAATTATATTAAGAATCATCTGATAAGATTTCTCCGTGTGTTGAACTGTTGTTGAGGATTCTCAGATGAACTCTAACAAACAAAATTTTGTGTGTAACTGTTGATAAAAAATGTGAGCAAAATGTTTTCTTTTCCCAAATTCTTAAGTACTGGAAACAATATATGCCTACGGCAATTTTTTTACACATATAATTTCAAAGATGCATTTTAAAGCAAATCATGACTTTGCTTTGTTGGGATTATTCTAGATAGAACAATTCCTGTAAATAGGAAAGTAAACTAAGATAAAATAAGTACTGTGTTAGAAAGTGTTAACAAATTTTGATGAAATTTAAATTGCTGAAGAAGACAGGCAGAGAAGAAGGAGCAGGGGAGGTGCCCTCAACGTAAGGAAGTAAATAGATTGTGAAGAGCTGAGAAACAGATATCATCAGGTCAAGAGCTTGTGGGTAAAAATTAGGGACCAGACCAACAAAGGACAGCTGGTGGCTGGGGTCTCCTTCATTCTAACTGGGTATTCTGTGGGTGAGGCCATCTTGCTTCAACTACAAGAAGCATTGCACTTTCAGCCTCTCATCTTGATGCAACATTTCAACCACTTGAATGCTCACTGGGAATGCAACACAGTCGATTCCAAGCAATCCAGGAGACTTCTGAAGTGCACTGAGGACAACTTCCTTGTCCAAGTAATAGACAAACTGTCCAGTGAAGCGTTGTTAGGCCTGGTGATCACCAGTGCAGATGAACTCACTAAAGAAGTTAAGATTGGAGGCAGTGACCATGGTGTGATTGAGTATCTGCAGTGACCATGCTCTGGTTGAGTCTGTGATCTCAAAGAACATGGGACTGGCAAAGAAAAAAGTGAGAAAAGTCAGGACCCTGAACTTCAGAAGAGTGAAATTACAGTTGCTTAAGAAATTATAGGAGGAGATCCTCTGGAAAACTGTCCTTAGGGGAATAGGAAATGAACAGAGCTGGCAGATCTTTAAGGAGCACAAGAGTTCTCCATTCCCCAGCATAAGAAATCAAGCAGAGGAGGCAGGAAAAAGGCATGGCTGAATATGACCTGCAGGTCATACTGCGGGAAAAGAGGAACATACAAAGGCAGTGAAAGCAGGGATGTGTGGCCTGGGAAGAATACAAGAATTCCATCTGGACGTGCAGAGATGAGATAAAGAAAACCAAGGTGCAGATGGTACTGAACTTGGCAAGAGATGTGAAAAATAATGTGCAAAACTAGGAGGTAATCTGAGAGAACCAGCATGGCTTCACCAAGGGCAGATCATGGCTGACCAATCTGTTGGCCTTGTATAACAGAGTGATGACGTCGATGGACCAAGGAAAGGCAATGGACATTGTCTACCTGGACTTGTGCAAGGCCTTTGACATGATTCCACCCCCACATCCTTATCACTATAATGGGGAGATATGGAGCTGAAGAGTGGATTACTTGGTGGATAAACAATTGACTGGATGGTTGCAATCAGAGTGTTGTCCCAGTGGAAGCCAGTGATGAGTGGTGTCCTTCAGGGATCCATCTTGGGACCAGTACTCTTTAACATCAATGACCTAACCAGTGAGACCAGTCTTCCTGATGACATCAAGCTGAGTGGTACAGTCGATACAACAGAAGGAAGAGATGACATCCAGAGGGACCTGGACAAGCTTGAAAAATGGGCCCAGGTGAACATTATGAGGTTCAACAAGGCTAAGTGCAAGATGTCACTTTAGCTGGGGCAATCCCATATATATGTACAGTCTGGGAGAAGAACTCATTGGCAGCAGCCCTGTGGTGATGGTCCTCATGAACAAAAAGCTGGACATGAACCAGAAATATGTATTTAAAGCCCAGAAGACCCACTGTATCCTGGGCTGTATCAAAAGAGAGGAGGCCAGCAGGGTGAGGTGGGTGATTGTCTGCCTCTACTGTCCTTGTAAGGCCACATCTAAAATACTTCATTCAGGTCTTGGGCCCCCCATGAAGGAAAAGTTGTGGAGCTATTGGGACAGTTCCTGAAGGCGGCCATGAAGATTATCAGATTTACTTAATAGCTAAGAGATGATGTTTTCACGTTTTGACGTCCAGAACAGCATTGAGAGTTCTGCCACGTCTGACATATTTTGACACTCTCCTACCCAATACATTTCAGTTACTATGAATGCATATTTCTTCAAATAATCTGGCTGATCTTTGGGAGAGCTAGTGATACAGAGGTAAATGTGATTATTAAAGATCAGTCTTGGCCCTACTATGATCTGTCACATCAGGTTACAGAGTAGACATGAAAGCCTGTGCTGCTGCTGTTTCACTCTGGACAAAATTGCAATATTAAAGTGAGGTCTATTTTAAGATTGTGGTAACATATGAAAATAGGTTTACCTTAGAACCTAAATGTCCAGAGGCACACACAAAGGTAGCATTGAGAGAACCTAGCAAAACTGAGGATCCAGCCTAGGCATATTTTGCTCTTCCTGGTCCCTGGAATCCGTGACATTTCTATATTTCTTACTGAGGAAAGCTCATACAAGCTGAGATTGGTTCAAATGGAAAAATAGTATCTTTCAACCTCAAAATCACTTTCTCCAAGGAGACAAGATAACATTCATACCTGTGGGTTAAATTTTCTGCTGACGTTGCTGGAAATCCAAAAGAAAAAATGTTAATATTTATGATCTTCTGTCAACCCTACAGTGTTTCTAGAATATTGATTTTTTTTTCAAAATATAGACTGAAAAATAGATAAAAATTTTAGCCATCAGGCCCAGTAATAATATCTGAAGGGATCGTTTTCCAGGTACAACAAATAAATGCTTTTGTCACCCCAGTGTGGTACCTATGAAAATCTGGAAAATAGGGAAGAAATTTAACATTTACCTTCATTTACCTTGTTTTGTAAACACATAAAGGCAGAGTAGTTAAAGCTCATATTGGTACAAGCCATATTCCATTTATCTAAATCAAAATAGAATCAAAAAAGCCATTTGCTCAATCAAAACAATATAGTAAGTGAATGATAAGAGGTAAACAGTTATTAACTCGTCCATGACTTGATTGATCAACCACTATAAAAAGTTTAAGCTCAGATGGTGCTTCTTACAGATAATCAATTCTGTAATAGCCAATAACAAATGTTGAAGACTTGTTAAGAT
Organism: Numida meleagris; assembly: GCF_002078875.1. Classification (NCBI taxonomy): domain Eukaryota; kingdom Metazoa; phylum Chordata; class Aves; order Galliformes; family Numididae; genus Numida; species Numida meleagris. The sequence goes on along the minus strand of NC_034409.1, from coordinate 24,183,412 downwards.
GCACGTAGCATATGTGCTTAAGGAATAAATGATGTGTGAAAATCTCTCAGCCTAATGGCAGTACACAATGCCAATGCTGTATGTGCGTTAGATAATTTATTCTGAAACACAGTAAACAAGGATTTTTTAGCAGAGTGCTATCTGACCCATGTTCATGAGATAAGATGCATCAGTCTAATTTTGCTAGGATGTTCTCATTTTGGCGAAATTGCTTGGTCTGTTGATTGACTATTGTCTTATGAACCAGTTGTCAATGGTTTACGGGCAGGTTTGGCCCGGTTCCATGATGAATGGGGTGGGAGACCCACGGACCCACACCTCGGGAAAGGGAAAAGGGAAAAAAGGGTAGGGAGATGGGCCTGAGAACAAAACAGTGGCAACAATCTGAGGAGAAACAAACTAATTTACTAAATAAGATATCGGAATGCAAAATAACACACTATAATACAATATAATTACAATTTAAGCTGATAAATCCAATACAGTGACAGAGAGTGTCCAAAATTAAAGTAGGCCTTACTCTAATACTGATGGTGAGACAGCTGGGGAGTGAGATGCTGCCGGGACGAGAGACGGGCAGAAAGAGAACAGGTCTCGTGATATCTGAGTTTTTATCTGTCCCTCTAACTGGAAAATGGTAACAGGGGAGCAAAGTCCCCTGGGGAATGTAGTAGTTTTCCTCTTCTGAGAACCAGGTACCCAGAACTATCCACGATCCAATTGGAGCTTTAACTCTTTAACTCTCAGTACACTATATGATGCTATGACGTGGAATACTGATAACCAAAATCATAAAACCATGACACCGGTATAATTGTGAGGCTGTAATGTTAGAAAAAGATGACCTAGAATATGTTTCCCATAAACTTGTGCCTGAGCACTTTTTTGACTCCTCAGTGTTAGTCGCTGCTGTAGTCAGTAACACATTTTACAGTCTGCAGTGGGAATCCCTTAAAAATGTATGTACAACCATGCTCTCAGGATCGACTTTACTTACCCCTGTTCTTTAGTGGTGGCCATCCAGTTTTTATATAATTATGTAGTGGCTAGAAAATACGTGTAGGAGAACCAGGATTTGATTCCGTTAACTAAACAAAATGCACAGTACCATTTGAAATTCCCTTTAGCACGTAAGACATCTGCATGGGATGGAATATATAAATTAGATCTACAGGACAGCAAACTGTAGCAGCAGACAGATGCCAGGTGATATACCCGTCAAGAGATGACACTGATGTGGGATTCCTCAGTTCAAGAAACAGAGTCTTGTCCCAGGTGATGAGGTTATAAGTTTCTCCTCAGATGCAGAATCTCTGTTTCCTATGTATCTGAAACAAGAATATTCTTTCCCCTCTGCTCAAAACTGCTTTACTGCATCCAAGAACACAACGAACATGGGATCAGCTGGAACACGAGCAAGAGGATCGTATTTCACTGGTATGCATGGAATTGACAATGGAGTACAGCTGTCACTGACCCCATTTCTCAGGTTCAAAAATATTCCACAGATTCCATAGACTTGAATGAAGAAAATTCTGTGTTTACTTTGGCTTTGCAATGAGCAGAAATGTCATTAATTCCTAAAATATTTTTGCTTGTGCAATACTTACATATTCTGTTAAATCTGTGTGGTGCAAACAGGTAAAGATTTATTCGATTAGTACAGTCCTTTTCCAAGAGTCTAAGCCTGTAGCTTAAGAATGTTAATATTTAACAATCACTGAGTATCTATACACTATACTCAGAGTTTTTGCTCTGTGTTTTATTGCAAAGCTTAGTTACTGACCTTATAGTATTAAACAATAATATTACATAATTATACAAAACAAAATATTAAATAGCATTACAATTAAAACTTTAAACTGTTCATTTGCAGGCTGTAGAATACAATTGTGCTACTCTGACAGTGTTTTAAGAATAAACCAAGTGGTGTTATATATAAGTTTTGAAGAATCCAACACATTAATGCCAGTCTCTATTGTTTGAAAACAGTTGAGCAGGTCTGTCTTCTTTTTGGATCATATAACTCATTTGGGTGTCATATGCTTTCTTTTACTGTCTTGAGAGTCAAAATTTTTATAAAATATGTCAAGAATTTTTCAAATAGTGTTATGCCAGAAGAAGATGCTTCAGATCCAAATAAATGAAACCTAGTTTTCCCAATAACTGCATTTTTTAGGCTCCAGGATATTGAGAGATCTTTCTTTGTCCTTTCTCACGGTATTGATTGAAAGTAATTGAGCAAATTTCAGGGAAATCCAACAACATGCTCTTTTCTGGATCAAGGACATTTATTGTATAAATCTGGGTTAAAAAAAAAAAAATAGCTAGTCCTCACCATCATTTTTTCACATACGTTGTTTTATAATCTTGAGGCCTCTGCTTTTCTGCACTATTTACTTAAAGAAAATGATCTTTCAGAATTTTTCAGGACAGGCCCACAGATGGAAACAGACTCACCCACACAGTAAACCAGGCTAGCTCCCCTTTGTTTCTTTTGAAATCTGAACAGTTGGCAAAAAAAATATCAAGCACTTGTGGAAGAAAGATAAACAGAAATTTCGATTTCAGATAAATCATCAGCAAGAAAAAGAGATTGCTAGATATTACTCAGGAAGCACCCGTCTCTCAATTTTGAACTGTTGGTTCAATGGCAAATAGTTGATTGAAGTACTGTGTTTTTTTTTCCAGAGCATCCAGCTCTAACTGAGAATGTGTGGCTGAGTACGTTACTGCCACAATGACTTAAAGGCTAACTGCCATTGTCATTGTACTAATAAAGAGAAATCTGTTTCCACAAAATACCTTTTCTGTCAATAAGGAAAAAGTTTTATTATTGAGTACAGCACTTTCTCCCCTCTCTCTGCATCTGTCTTTCAGAGGTTAAAGAAGGCAAACCCAGATTTTGATGAGCTGTTGCTCAATATAATCATTATTCTGGTCAGGTCAGCATTCAACCTTGATTAAAGCAGACTGTTCTCAAGGCATGGATCTTTTGCCATTTTCTCTGTTATTCTGAACAACTGCACAGGGGAGCTTTGCAGGGAACAAATAACCTGCCTTTGAAATGATGTTTTTGGTGATGTTCTGGAATCAGTACAGTAATTCATTAAAGTTGACAAAGATCTATTCGATTATCTGGTCAATGTTTTTGAATCAGTAGTGTATTTCTCTGAAATAAAGGACCTATCTTATTCTGAAATGTTAGTTTCAGGTTAATTACACTACTCTGAGAACAGATTCATTAGGAAACCTGATCTGAGAGGAAAAATTATTGTTGAGTCTATTCAAATTCCCAGTGAAATAAATCCATCTTGTTAAAACATGAAGAGATATTTTCCTCTTCTTGTTAATAAGCTGAGGAGTGCATTCAAACAGCAACCAACTCTCTATAATTTGAAGTTCACCTGCACAAAGGGATGAGTAGTAGCTTCAGAGATGGTGACATGCTTGTTAACTTGTTGATGTAACATACAACATGATACGTACAGGGAAATACAAAAGCACTTTTTGCTGTTTTTCTCCCAGCAAGGACATATCCGACCAAGGACTTTGGTTTGTGCATTCTCTAGGTAGAAAGATTGTGATTTCAGCTGATAGCCAGGCATGGATTTCTGCTGTCTAGTATATTCTGGCATTCACAGTCTAACACAGAATTCCAAGGTAAGTTCATGTCCACAGAAAATAATGAAAAAATCTTTTCATTGCTTTTTTCTTTCTTCTGGTTCTGTTTGTCTTTTTCTACTTTTCCTAATATTTTGAATGCATTTGTCCTTCTGAACATTTAGGCAAACTTTAAGTAACATCAGTAGTAATGTCAAAGTCCCAGTGGATGTATTGGTCCCTTATTCTATGGATTAAAATCTATTTAGCCTACTATTGGGTCAATTTGTTTCCAAGTATTTAGCTCACTTCAATACTTCCAGAGTATTTATATAATTTTATGGGAGTCCTAGAGAACGTGGCACTACTGACTTTGTTTTTCTACAGTGCAACATTTACTTAAGTTTTTTTCAGTCTCTGGCTTTTTTCTTGTCTTTTTTTTTCTTTTTCTTTCCTTTTTCTTTCTAGGCATCAGAATACCTTGAATAAAAGGTTTTCTCCTCAGCTATACCATTTACCCAAATACTTGCAAATACTGATTGCAAAGATTTCTTGATCCAGCATGTGTTTGTACAGTAAAAAGAATGAATTTTTCTTCCCACCTTTATCCTTAGTTAAACATTTAGTATTAAGGTTTGTCTTGTAGGTGTCAAAGTTACCACTGGAAGAAAAGTGTCTGGGAGCATTTTCTACTCTTCAGTGATAATAACTGTATGCTTTATTTATATAACAGATGCATCTATGATCCCTATGATCCTCTTACTGCAGAGGCTAGGGTTCTGCATCGATCTGATAAGCTGTGAGTATCAGCCACTTATATGGAATGATTAATGAACAAGTGGGAGTGGGAAGGGGGAGATAGAGAGAAAATTGAGGGTGACAACTAAGTAGACTAATATTGATAGTTTAAACGAGGTGATGATGTTAAAGAGTTCAGTTAATATTATCGTAACTCTGGAAAGAGCATTAGCTTTTGTTTTAAGACAGTGCACAAAGTGTGACCTGTAGTGCCTTTAGGAGAGGCTCATCTGTTAATGACAGCCCAGAAAGTCAACTGTATCCTGGGCTACATTCAAAGAAGCATGGCCAGCAGGGTGAGAGAGGTGATCCTGCCCCTCTGCTCTGCACTGGTGAGGCCTCACCTGGAGTACTGCATGTACACGTGGAGTCTTCAGCACAGGGGAGACATAGACCTATTGGAGTGCATCCAGAAGAGGGCCACAAAAACAATCCAAGGGATGGAACAGCTCTCCTATGGGGACAGGCTGAGAGATATGGGGCTGTTCAGCCTGGAGAAGAGAAGGCTTCGGGGAGACCTGAGAGAGACCTTTCAGTATCTGAAGGGGATCTGTAGGGAAGAAGGGGACAGACTCTATTAGGGTCTGTTGTGACAGGACAAGGGAAAATGGTTTCAAACTAGAAGGGGATACTGAATGTAAGAAAAAAGTTTTGAATGAAAAGGGTGGTGAAGCACTGGAACAGGTTGCCCAACGTCATTCCAGAACAGGCTGGACCAGGCTCTGAGCAACCTGGTTGAGCTATAGATGTCCCTGTTCATTGCAAGGGATTTGGACCAGGTGACCTTTAAGGGTTCTTTTCAACTCAAGCAATTCTATGATTCTAATCATTTTTTAAATGACCTTAGAGCTTTTTCCTCAACAGTCTTGCCTGGGGGAACTGCTATGCACATTAATAACTCTGTGTTTAAAAAAAAAACAACACTTTTCTTGACCTCTGTTTAAAATTTAGTTTTCTTTATTTTTAACTTTTTTGATAGCCACATTAGGTAGAAAAAAATAGCCAAATAACTAACAAGTATACCTTTCCTGATTTTTGAAAACAGCTTAAATAAAATTCAATTTATCTGTATTATCTAGTCTAAAAATAGAAAAGACTTACAGTATCTTCATTTGTAGCATATCCCACATACTTGGATTCATCTTTTTATCATTCTCCTGTTTTTCTGCAGTTTGCTACATATATCTTTTCATTCAAATTAATAAAAACAGTAAAAGGAAAATAACAGAATGAAAACAAACATAAAAACTCAACTACATTTGCCCTCTGAAAATTCCTTATAGTCTAGATACTCTGAGAAATTCTACATCTTGTTTTACACAGAAGAGAGTGCAGGTTTTTTCTGCAGTTCAATTGTGTTTAATTTCTACTTTTATTGTTTGTTTCTTAATATATATATATAACATTACTATTGTCAGTAAGCCATAACTTCACTTGAAAAAAAGTCAGTCAATTCTAGGTACATTTACATAAAAAATGCAATGGGCCAGAACTGTTTTCAGCATTCAGCTTCACAGACTTTGAACAGTATAATTTTGTATAACTTGTGCACTTTGCTGGGATGACTAGAAGTTGCTTAAGTTGTCACTGTTATAAAAAAGTGTGATCTTTGAAATAGGGATATTAAAGAAAGTCAGAACTGTATCAATATATTGACATCACACTTTCCTTCTTCCTTTTATCTTGCTTCTCTGTGATGCATTTTGAAATAATGCTGCAGAGAAGCCCTCTCATCCTCTTGCTATTTAACCATGAAGGCCTTAGGAATGTTTTCTCATAAGATGCTTATGAGACATGACGCATCTAACTGCGCATCTGATTTCTCACTTATTTTGAGCTTACGTGGCAAGGTTTCACTAACGTTGAGGCTGCAGGGCTGCCTGTGTGAACAGAGCCCCACAGTGCCCCATGTCAGAGCAGAGCAGCTCCAGCTGCTCCAACAAGGGCCCAGCTGCTGCCAGAGCTGAGGGGTACGGCCATGGATACATGGATACATGGATCTGCAGGATACACCTGCAGATGGGCACCCATGTAAAGCAGTGCCTGAAAGGTAGGCCCTGCGGTACGGAGCCATGCTTGCCGTGTCTGCTGGATTTTGCCTGTGAGATAGATATATTTTAGAAATGTGTGACTGGTCTGTGCAGTTGGAAAGGCACTTTGAGCTCTTCTTGGCTTATAATTTTATGTAAGAACAGTGTAGTATTAGTCTATTTATTAGTATTAGTCTATTTATTGATTCATTCGTCTTTATTTCATGGCATCACTTGATCTATTTTAGAGGAAGCCAATGGAAGCCTTGACTTTGCCTTCAGAATGGATGCAGCAGGGCAACCAGTTGAGTGCAGTCTCCTCCACATTGTGTCGCTAAAGGGAGGAAGCCAGACAGAACACCTTTTGTGATGAAATGGCAGTTAGGGCTTCAGGTTCATTAAACAGGAGAAAAAGAACCGTTCTAGAAGAGACTGCTCATGCATTCAAGTTTGCTTTCCTGTCATTGTCTGTGGATGGGGCTTTATGCCTTTTTTAAAAATTAATAAGGCTTATTTATCACGCTATTATCACCTGAAGAAGAGAGGGCACTTGATTTTCATTGGAACCAATGGCATTTAAGCATCTTGCAAGATCTGCATTTGAGAATGTCATGGGCTTCCATAGAAGGTGTGAGCATGCACAGTGACTTCAGGATCAATGGGATAAGTGGTCTTTATCTCACCATTCTGCATCCTGGGGCAGAAAGAATGAGCCTGGGCTGACCTTACAAAAACACACCAAAATACAGCACGAGACTGAACCTCTTTGTAGAGCTGGTATGATGAGGCAGAGAGCCAAAAGTTGCTGCAATATACAGCTCTGTTAGATGCTTACAGCTTGTCATTGGAGAGAAGACCTCCAATTAAAAGTGAGCATCAACCCTTCTCAGAACCAGTAAGTGGCACAAACATGGTCCTCTTAATTGCTTAAATTTGGTATATGATAATGCAATCACAACACAAATACAAAATAAATACCTAACAATAACATTGACACCAAATCTGCATGTAAAGCCAGATCCCTATTCGAGGGAGCCGAGATTATTTGGGCGTTAGTGTTATTTAATTCAGTTTTATTACAATTTTAGGAAGATCCAATCATTTCTACAAAAATAATCAAAATAGTGTATATTTCACTTCTAGTTACATGATAGACTGTAGAAATGATATCAAAATGGTTAGAACAGGTATGATGCAGGGTTTTTGGAGCTGATGTTGAGTAAGATAAGGAAATGACACTTACTATTGGGATTATACAATTTTATTTTATCAGCATATCTGACAGCCAGAATAAGTTACCATCAGCAATAGAAATACTAACAAATAAATGGATTTTAAGAAAAGTTAGGAAAACTATTGGCAGAAAAGTAATTTTATCAGTATGTGCTGAAAAGACCTTAAAAATAAACTGTGACCAGAATTCTTCATGTAGCTTTTAGAATGAATGTTGTATTTACCTTAGGGATTATGAGACATGCTATTTTTTCTGTTGTCCATAAATTAGGTAGCTGCTTTGTGTAGAACAGGTTATTTTGTTTTCACTTCAGTAGTGGCCTAGTTTAATTTTTCAATTTCTTTTGAGAATTCTTTTGAGTTCTGTCTGAACTCTTCTGTTGTAACCATGAGGACTAGGAATAAGCAAAAGTACATTTTAATTGTTCTACCTGACTTTTCTCCTCAGTGTTTGCTCAGATTTAAGATTCCTGCTGTTTTATTTGTTTGTTTTCTTTTGTTTACTTTATTCCTTTTTGTGTTTTAGGAAGTTTTGGCAAAATATTGCAGTTTCATTTAACTTCCTTCTAGTCTTACTAGTCCTAGTCTCATCTTTGAGGATGAGAAGCTATATCTGTAATATTAGTAAATATATCTACTGCGGAACCTGAAAATCAGCAAGATTAGTTATGAAACAGTACCTAGTAGTCCAGCAGGATAAGATGTGAAACTTAACAGAAATTAGTTTATTCTCAGTTGCCAGCAATAACACATTCTGAACAAGAAATGCACTTAATAATGGCATTCTGAATCCACACTCTTCCAGGACAAATCTTCACCCACTGCAAGTTTAACTTTTAATATATTTACTACTATTCTTTTGATATGCTCCCTCATTAATCTATTGACAACTAACCTATTCCAGAGTAACTAACATCTTCTATTAAGAAGATATTGGCTAAACTATAAGAATAAGAGATTTAAGAGACACCTGAAACTCTAGTTCTTCTTCATAAGAGTCCTAATTGCTATTTTTTTCAGATGCAGTTAACCGGAATCACCATGCTTGAGCAGAATCTGAACAGCATTAGCCCCACCTCAGTTAAATGTCAAAGATGGGAAGTTTGCTCCTGACATCCAAAAAAAGAAGCTAATTCTCTTATAGCCCGCAGCTAGATCAGATGCCCCAGGAAGTTTCATAGCATCCAGGGCCTGATGGTGGAGCTCATTATATTGCCTGGACATAAGCCAGGCTACAGATATAGTGAGCTGTACTAAAATGGACCTTTAATATTGTGAGTTACTTTTTAATATCAGACCAGGAAATCTCAGTCAAATCTAGAGTGTCCATATTCTTCTGAGCATCTTTTTTCTGTTATTCTGAAATAAAAGCTCCACAATGCCTTTATGCAACATGCAATGACTTAAATCAGAGGGGCTGTTTGTTCCCACCTCAGCACTAATGTATACTAACAAAAGATCTAACACAACTTTGAAAAGACAGTTACAAGAAAAGAGGTTAAACTTTTGCTGCTAAGAGATTTTTTTCTGTTCTTAAAAGAACATCTGCTGACACAGGAAATGATCTTTCTTTTAGGTTTCTATTGTGGTTTAACCTGGAAAGCAGCTAAAAGCTAAACACCACATAGCCCTTTGCTCACTCTCCCTTCCTCCCAGTGGGATGGGGAAGAGACTTGGAAAAAAAAATAGTAGAACTTGTAGGATAAGATAAAAACTGTTTACTAAGGCAGAAAATGATGAGATAAATAACAGTAATTATTTATATATATATGTGTGTGTACTAAACAAGTGACGCACAAAGCAGTTTCTCGCCACCCACTGACTGATGTCCAGTCAGTCCTTGAGTAGCGGCTGCCTTTCCCCTCCCCAGCCAACTCCACTCAGTTTTATATTTTTTCTCACATGTTGCTATATGGTATTGAATATCCCTTTGTCTACTTCAGATCAGCTATCCTGATTCTTTCCTCTGGCAGCTCCTTGTGCATGCTCCAGCCCACTTGCTGGCAAGGCAGTATGAGAAGATGAAAAACTGGAATGTCCCTGACTCTATAATGCTCCACTCAGCAAAATCCATAACATCAGTGTGTTATCAACATACTTTTTCTCTTAAAGCCAAAACATAGCTACGAACCAGACATTATGAAGAAAATCAACTCTGTCTCAGCTAAAACCAGGACAGGCTTCCAGGTAGACTATTTTCCTGCACTGTAAAAGAAAGTATAAAATTTCCTGTGAGGAGTGTATTGTGACACTCCACACATCTAACCTTGTCACCCATAGCTATTTTGCTAGTGAGCAACACTTCCAGTTGCTGTCTTTTTTTAGCCTGCCTGAAACACCATAAGTCTTCCAATGCTCTCTGCATGAACGCTCTAATATCCTACTACAGTTGGTGACCATTGTTACAGGGGCCAGCCTACTGAATTTTAGTTCTTAGACTTCTTTAAGGAGTTTGGATATGTGTTAACATTCACCCTTGAACTGGGATCTTAAACTCAAAAGGAAAGGTAACCCAAGAAATGTTCTGAGATCAGCCTTCAGGCATAATTGCCAAAGTGGAAGTTCTTAAAGAATGGGCAACTAGTACACAGATAATGTTGGAGCTGGCAAGGCCAGTTTCTTGAAAGATTAGAAATAGAGCAGAATTGCTGAGTATCTGTATTTCATCAGGAGTTAATTAAAAGATCACTCCCCAAAATGATTATATTTCAAAAATTCTGTTTACTTTTGCGTGAACTGAATGGCAATGGCTACTGTCACTGAGCCTGAAGATAGAAATAGTAGCTTAAATTATCAAGACTGCAAAACATCTGGGATGGAGCAAAAATCTGCTTTTGAGATAAGATATTCTGAATGCAGGAATCAATTCCTCAAACTGAACTTTAAACTTAAATTCCCAAGGAGAAATCAGGGATTAAAAAAGCCCCAAACCTTGGAAGAAAAGCTATCTGATTTTTAATACTATTCTTCGCTGGGTCTATTCTAGCAAGGCCAATTAATATCTAGTAATTTACAGAAAATCCATTGTCATGTGTAATTACAGAGCTGGAACTATTTCTTAACTTCAACTATTAAAATATCTGGATGTCCTGTGGCAGCTAATTTACAGCTTTATCTTTATACTGGTTAATACACGATTTTCAAATAATATTTTGTGATAGTAGGTGACTATTTTGGCCACAGTGTTTATGAAATAGCTGGATTAAAAATCATTGGTCTAATGAGAAAAAATCTCAGCCGAGTTGCCACCCTGGACTTTAAGCTACTCAGGGAGCTAGCCAGCAGTCTCCATTGGCAATGTGCATTAGAAAGTTTAGGGGTAGATATAAGCTGGTCAGTCTTCAAGAACCACCTTTTAAAATCCCAGGAACAACCTATCCCATTATGTCACAAGTCAAGCAAGCAGAGCAGAAGACAGTCTTTTTTGAACAGGGATCTCCTCTTGGAACTAGAGCAGAATAAGAAAATATATGATCTTGAGAAGGAAGGTCACACTTCAATGGAGATGCAGTGTGTAGGGGGAAAACAAGAAAAGCTAAAGCATGACTTGCTTTATCAGAAAACAAAGAAGGCATTTTAAAGTATATCAGCAGCAAGAAAAATTCTAAAGAAAACATTGAAGCACTCTAAAGAAAACATCTTCATGAAGACTGTCAGGAATGCAGGAGTAGGATGGAACTGTGCTAAAGGTGATATCAGGAAAACTTTCTTCACTGTGAGGATGATCAGACACTGGGACAGACTTCCTAGTGAGGTGGCTGATGCCCTGTGTCAGTAGAGTTCAAGAGGCATTTGGATAATGACCTTAATAATATGGTTTAGCATTTAGTAATCTCTGAAATGATCAGGCAGTCGGACTTGATTTTTTTAGGTCACTTACAACTGAAATTTTCAATTCTAATTTCTAGGGAAATGAAAAGGGAAGGGGAAAGGTTCATGTTGTAGAAGACTTCTACATAACAGAATCATCAAACACTCTGTTACCAAAGATAGCTAAAAATGGGCATCAGTTCAGACAAAGCTGTTTTGGAGAGCTAATGATAACTAATGACTTTTTATTAAGATATTTCAACAGGTTCCTTTTAATGCAAAATTCATTACAAATGTTACTCATATATGTTTTGGACTGCAATAAGTATTCAGTAATGCTCCTTGGAAGACTCTGACATTTCCACTGGAAGTAAAAAAATTACCAGACACAATGGACAAAGCTGAAACATAGCTGTAAGAGAACAATGCAGATGTATGGAGTAGCGTTATCTTGACATTTATGAGGGTATATGAAAATGCATTAACACATTCCTCCCTGAATATTTTACAACAGCACATCTAAAAAGCTTCAATACTTCAAAAAGCATGAAGTATCTTTAGTGCTTCCTACTTTACATAAAAGTTGCTGCAGTACAAGATTTACTGCTTGGCATATTTAACAGTTTTTACAGCCTTATCCCTTAGTACCAAAGGATAGAACAGGCCTTTCTTATCCTAAGAAGAGAGACTATTCCATGAAAACCAACATCTGTTTCTTTTGAGTCACACTTGTTAATCAGTTTCGTTTATAAATCTCAGACTGAACTTTTTTTTTTTTTATCAGTAGGAGAATATCCAAACAAACATAGTTCTATTAATTTAACATTTAGATTTCAGATTCACTATTGATCTATTACACAGTAACCATTATTTTAGATTTTTGTCTAAGCTATCTGGTCTAGCTAGATGTGTAATCTAATTTAAAAATATGGTTTAGAATCACAGAATCATAGAATGGTTTGAGTTGGAAAGGACCTTTAAGGTCATCTAGTTCCAACCCCCGCTGTAGGCAGGGACACCTCCCACTATACCAGGCTACTCAAAGCCCCATCCAGCCTGGCCTTGAATGCTTCCAGGGACGGGGTATGCATAACCTCTCTGGACAGCCTGTTCCAGCATCTCACCACCCTCACAGTAAAGAATTTCTTCCTGATATCTAGTCTAAATCTACCCTCTTCCAGTTTAAAGCCACTTATTTATTCTTGGTTGATGGAGGTTTATTTACACAAGTCAAAAGTCAATTATGAACGGTTAAACCTTTAACATAAAGATATTCATGCTATGCTATCCTAAAATACCTAGCAATCACATGACATATATACAACAATAAAACTTCTACGTAGTCGGCTAGTCGAAAAAAGGAAATGATCAGCAGTAATTGAAAATAGCAGGTGTAAAGCACAACCAATGCAGAACGGAAATGTTTTCCTCTTTACATAATTGTAACTGGATACACGTGTTATGGGCAAAAGAGAATCGTGCCTAGAATCATTATATACCAGTCCTTTACCACATATAAATTTCCATATGTCCATTGACTTCAAGTTTAGCAGATAAATTTACATCAGTGAAAGCTCTATGATGTTTTATAGCATTCATTCTTCTGTGAATGTATCTTATGAAGACCAACACAATTAGTATGGGCCCTGGTTTAGGTTAGACCCTGTAGAACAAGGGATTATTCCAGAACAGTTTTAATGCATTTCACTAAGGAAGGATAAGTTGTTGGTGGACTGGTAAAAAAGACATGCACTGCACCCATGGCAAGTGTTTTTCATTCCTAACCCCATGTGCATCTGTGTGGCACTGGTTGGGGGGAGCGGTATATAACTAACCAGAGGCAGGAGTACTGAATACTTCTTGAAGATAAAATCATCTGCACAGCCTCTGGGAATCTAAGAAACAGTGAAAATTCAGCCTTTATCTGCTTGCTATTCCATAGCTCTGATTGATGGGATTTAAAAGCGGTTTAAAAATCTCAGGGCACTGCTCTGCATAGGTTTGTATGTCATATCATATAAGGCCAATTTTCTCATAATTTATTAATTTTAATACATAATTTAAATGAAAAGTTGTAAAACATGGCTCTAGCTGAAGTCATGGAAAATCAGTATTCTCCAGCATGTTTAATTCTCTGCACCATGATTTTAATATGGGGGTTGAGGAAATTTAAGGGAAGAGATGTTTTTCTGCCAGAAGAAAAAGGTACAGCCAAACAAAATAATGCGAGGTTGTACCCGAGTCATATCTTTTTAAAAAAACAAATAGCCTCTGTTTGCCAAAATATGCTGGTAGCCAAAAGAAGGGCAGAGAAATAGATTAATGACAGTCCAGGATGTGTGTGACAAACTCATTTGCATATCAACTCTACAGACCCTGGCAATGTATTTTTAATTGATTGTGTGGTGCAAGGTGGGCAAGCAGAACCTGTAGAAACATGTAGGAATATCTTTGAAGAGTTGTGAGTGACAATATAGGAAACAGTTAAAAGTACATAAAAGAATTAACTGATCACCTCTTTTCATTACACAAATACAAAAAGATAAGCAGTGAAACTGAATGATGGGAAAGTAAAAAACTTCAGCATTTTTCAGAGTGTATAGTTAGCCTGGAATAGTCATTACCCCAATACTGGCAAGAGTAAAGGCAACAGGTATTAAAACAGTTAAGTGATTAAACTGCAGCTACATTCCAACAGGATTTGCAAAATGAATGCAGAATAGGAAATCCTCACAAGTTTTATTTACACTACTCTGAAAGTATGATCTCTTGAAAACAGCTTTGCCTATGGTGTGTTATGCTGCATATCTGCCTCCAATCTAGATGGTAGAGACTCAGAAAATACAGAGACTGCATGTGTTCTTTCCATTCCTTTCTATTACACATTATGGTGTTTCTGTCAATGCACAAGTACCCTGAGAGTGCTATGGTGCAAGGGATCCCTTGTTTTTTAAAGGTGTTCTCTGATTACCACAGAAGCCCACCTTGAATGCTCACTCAGAAGTCATGGGAGTGGGCTCCAAAATCTATTTCAAACGGCTGAGTTTTTGAATGTTTCAGTAGATATTCAAAGCCAGGCTGGATATGGCTCTGGGCAGCCTGGTCTAGTGGTTGGTGACCCTGCCGAAGGCAGGGGGGTTGAAACTCGGTGATCTTTGAGGTCATTTTCAACCTAGGCCATTCTATGATTCTATGATTCTGTGATATTAGACATAGTTGTTTTAAAGGCATCTTAGAACTTCTGTTAATCATCCCCTATGACCTTAGAAAGATTTGAAAAAAAGAATATTTTTATAGCTAGCTATATTAATAATCATAATAATCATAGAATTATAGAATAGATAGGATGGGAAGGGGCAGTTAAAGATCTTCTAATTCCAGCCCCCCTAACATGGGCAAATATATGTTGTACTAGAAGAAGAACACTTCCAGGGAGGGGGCATCCACAGCTTCTCTTGGCAATCTTTTCCAATGCCTCAACATCCTCAGAGTAAAGAATTTCTTCCTACTATCTGACCTAAACCTACTCTCTTTCAGTTTAAAGCCATTACCCCTAGTCCTAACACTACACTCCCTGATAAAGAGTCCCTCTTCATCATTCTTGTAGTCCCCTTTCAGGAGCTGGAAGGCCATTATAAGGTTTTCCTGGAGCCTTCTCTTCTTCATGCTGAACAATCCTGACTCAGCCTGACTTTCTTTCCTTCATAGGAGAGAAACTCCAGCGCTCTGATTGCCTTTGTGGCCCTCCTCTGGACTTTTTCCAACAGATCTGTGTCCTTCATAGGCTGGGGGCCCCAGAGCTTAACACCTCAACCTGCTCGCTCGGATTCCTTAGATGTAGCTGAGAATATGATTGACTTTTTTTGCTCAAAGTGTGCATTGTGAACTCATAGTCAGAAAAAAGAAAAAAAAAACACTTTGGAAGGAATAGAAATACTTAATCATCTAAGGTAGAATAACAAAGGGAATTACTGATGTGAGAAGGTTATTCCATAAAAGGCCTCAGGGTGTCTTCTGCACATGGTTCAGGAATGGCAGGTACTACTACTGCCAGTAATCTGGGTTCTAGTTAAATGTGTTTAGTCAGTCCTAATGAGGGACTGTACTTGGCCACATTTTTAAACTTTTTCATCATCTTCACTTTTTCAGCTCTTTTTTTCCCACTATGAACATATATGCACAAGTAAGGAATTCAAATTAATTTTTAAGAAGTTCTTAATATAGGTAGTGCATGAGGGCAGACAGAATTCAATTTGGTTAAAGGTAAGCTAATGCATATTTGCAAAAAATAGTCTGAATTTCTTGTATATTCTCAATACTCTAATGTCCTGTTTCAATGAGCATCTGAGTGCTCCTGAGAGGATAAAGCATATTACTTCCTTGTCAGGAGTTAAGGGTTCTCTTTGTACTCAATCTGCAATGAAGACCTTAACACTGAACTTTCATTCCTCTTCAGAAAAATCTAAGTGACTGTTTAATGAAGTCAGCTACTTGGTGTGTTGCAGCAAACAGATTGCTTGGATGAATTACAGAGACTGAAAAAATGGCATATAAATACAATAATCCTGTTATATGAAGCAATGCTATGAGTTGAACAGTCACTGAGTCCTATTTTCATGTGATCACTTAAAAAAATTAATGCTAGAAAGTGGAATTTTGGAGTAGGTCAGTGAACATAGTAAATAATATGATGGAATTTGCAGGAAACAAGACATCAAAAAGCAATTCTCTCAGTTCCAGTCTCACTGCAGCCTTTTTTTTTTATTATGGCAGCAAAATAGTCCAAATGACCATCACCCAGGAGAGTGAGAATTTAATGCTGCTACAGGTGATTTTATGGCATTACCCTCTGCTGTCCTCAGTATCACTGGAGTGCTGCTGGAAGTGGTCCTGGAAAAGGAAAGAAAGAATAAGATCTGTGCTAAATACTCTGATGAAACTGGCAGCTAGTGTAGTCCATGAACAGCTATTCTCAGCAGAACCCCTTTGATCAGGATACAGCCAGGAGCTGCACACTTTCGGTGCCACAATTAAGTTTACCCTTTGCCCCTTCCTTCCTCAGTAATGGCAAGTATGGATTACTGAAACACATGTTGGTGCACAAAATACTTAGTTCGGTCCAAAGTATGACTTCTTATCAAAGATTTTTTGTTTCAAAAGTATTTCAGTATAGAATGAAGTGTAAATGAAATTCATTTAGCTCTTTACATGCACATTTATTAACTATATATATTTCTGCAGAATGCCTTTCTCTGGTTTGGCACGGCAAATGAGTTTTCATTATCTTCACATATATGTTAACATTATGAGAGAAAAGTTGTATTTATATACATTTATAATATAAATAATTTATACACATAATTTATAGTATACTTCATAGCTTTGAGTAGCTGTGTAAACGTAAAAAAAATGTAGTTGCAACACAAGAATATATGTCAAATATTCAAAAATTTTTGCTGGGACTTCAGTTGAATTTAGTTTCTTTCTGCTTGTAAGGAGGTTGTTATGGTTTTAAATGAGTTGCTAATAGCAACTTTTTCAGTAACTGTAAAATCTTTGAAATAAACAGGGCTACTTAAGCAGCTTAAAAATGTGTGTCTTAGATTTAATTGCAATATTCAAATATGAGAAGCCATTAACAGTTTAAAATCTCAAACAATATTTTTCTATATGAGTATGTTTTGTATTAAAAATAGTATATGCAGGTCTCTCAGCAGTATTCAAAGTGGACAATTTGTCTCAAATGTTATACTGACTTAGTCTACTACTGCAACCTGGTTTACTGGGAGGTGTCCCTGCCTGTAGCAGGGGAGTTGGAACTAAATAATCTTAAAGGTCCCTTCCAACCCTCTGAAGTCAAAGAAACATTGCAACGTATTCTGAACTGAAAACATAAATTCATTTAAGCCAAAGTAAAGCCAAAGTAAAGGCTTAAAAAAATAGTTTTGAGCTTACTGTCTGTTTGTTATAATAGAAGTACAGTATCACAGAGTCACAGAATTGTAGAGATTGGAAGGGACCTCTAGAGATCATCGAGTCCAACCCCCCTGCCAAAGCAGGCTCCCTACAGCAGGCTGCACAGGTAGGTGTCCAGGCAGGTCTTGAAAGTCTCCAGAGAAGGAGACTCCACAACCTCTCTGGGCAGCCTGTTCCAGTGCTCTGTCACCCTTACTGTGAACAAGTTCTTATTCACATCTGTGTGGAACTTCCCATGCTTCTGTTTGTGGCTGTTTCCCCTTGTCCTACTGCCATGCACCACTGAAAAGAGTCTGGCCTTGTCCCTTTGCTTCCCTCACCTTAGATACTTATAGACTTTGATCAGTAGTATGCATACAGCTGAGGTACTGTTTCGCTTTCATAACTCCAATATATAAATTATTTGGCATGACATGATGGTGGAGAGTCAGTTAAGAGTCTGTGTGATGTGGTAACAGCAAAAAAGATACTTCATGTTAACTTGTCATGGTTTTGTGATTTTCGGTTATTGGTATTCCACATCATAACATCATGTAGTGGACATACCTAGTTCAGAAGAGAAGGACTACTACAGTCCCCACGGTACTTTGCTCCTTTGTTACCATTTTCCAGCCGGAGGGAAAAGATAGAAGCTCGCAGTATAAAAACTTGCAGATCACGAGACCT